>NC_135889.1:42847335-43029263 GCF_964194155.1 Cetorhinus maximus | reverse complement strand
GGCAAGTACTGCAAGGCTTTGATAGAGTGGTCCAGAAAATTTGGCTACAATATACTCATTCTCTTCATTCAAGTCCTTGATATAGATTGTAAATAGTTGAGACCCCTGTGACACCCAGCTAATTACAGTTTGCTGACCTGAAAATGATCCATTTATCCTGACTCTCTTTTCCTGTTACTTAGCCAATCCTCTATCTATGATATATTACCCACAACACCGTGTGCTCTTATCTTGTGCAGTAACCTTTTATGTGACATTTTATCAAAAGCCTTTTGGAAATCCAAGTACACTATATCTATTGATTCTCCTTTATCCACCCTGTGTGTTACATCCTCAAAGAACATTAATAAATTTGTCAAATACATTTCACTGTCACACAACCTGCTTGGTTGCACTATGATTTTCTAAATCTCCTGCTACTATTTCTTATTCGTGGGTTCAGCATTTTCCCAATGAGAGATATTAGGTTAACTGGCCTACAGATTCCTGTTTTAGATCTCTTTCCTTTCTTGAATAGTGTTACATTTAATGGGCTAAGTCTTTCAGTCTCCAGATTGTCTGAGGTACGTGTCAGGACCCTGTGGAAGTCCTGAATTGCGGACCTTCTTGGGAATTTTCCAATAAGTTTCAACTTCCAATGGGCAATTTCCCTGCTTTGTGGCACCTTAAGTGAATATCTCCGCCTGTGAGTTAGAATCGGGGACTTTGGACAGTTGCATGGTACTTACCTCGATAGTAACCCAGGAAATGTTAGACAGATTAAAACCTAGTTTATCTCCTGGGTAACTCCAGAACTGACCCTCATAATCACTCACACTGACCCCCTAACTACCCCTACCCAGCCCCCGATTACCACCTGCGATTCCCCAACTAACCCCCCCCACCCGAGTACCACCCAACCACCTGACTACCTTCCTGACCATCCTCCCAACCAGCCGACCATCCCCGACCTTATGACCCATTCACCCACCTACCCCTATCCCCCAACCATCCGAATATGCTTCCATCCCCAACCCTGACTACCCACTCGACCATCCGACTACCCTTATGACTCCCTGACTTTGTCCGTCACTACCTCCCCATGCACCTGACTACCTTCCTGACTATCCCCCCGACCCCACCCCCGATTAGCCCCTGATCCACTCAACTACCCTCCCGACACCCTGACTACATCCCCGGATACCCCTCAACCACCTGACTACCCTCCACACCTAGGTCACCCCACCGATCACCCTCCCACCCTCCCACCCTCCCGGCTCCCTAACTACCCGTCCCGACTCCTCCCCCCACCATTCAACTACCATTCAGACCAGACAAATAGCCCCCACACCTGACTTGACTACCTCCTGGTCTGACTACCCACCTCATCCACTTACCCTGCCCCTACCCACTTAAAACCTCTCCCACCTAGTCACTCATCAATTCACCCATCCATTCACTAACATTTATTCACTAACATTCAGTCTAGACATTTAAATTTACCATACAGCAGCTGGTGGAGTAAAAAGGGGGCATGGCTTGTTTCCCTGGCTCTACTATGATCTGATGAAGTTCTCTGAGGGATGTTGCACTCCACATTTCTGGGACAGATGGGCTCGAAAGAACTTGGTAGAAATATGGAGCAGCGTCAGTTCAGGAAAATTTAGTCAGAGGTCTACAGCACAGAAAAAGGCCCTTCGGCCCATTGAGTCTGCGCCAGTCAAACAAGTACTTAACTATTCTAATCCCATTTTCCAGCATTAGGCCCATAGCCTTGTATGCCATGGCATCGCAAGTGCACATCCAAATACTTCTTAAATGTTATAAGGGTTTCTGCTTCTACCACCCTTTCAGGCAGCGAGCTCCAGATTCCCACCACCCTCTGGGTGAAAAAATTCTTCCTCACATCCCCTCTAAACCTCCTGCCCCTTACCTTAAATCTATGCCCCCTGGTTATTGATCCCTCCACCAAGGGGAAAAATTCCTTCCTGTCTACCCTATCTATGCCCCTCATAATTTTATACACCTCAATCATGTCCCCCCCTCAATCTCCTCTGCTCCAGGGAAAATAACCCCAGTCTATCTAATCTCTCCTCATAACTAAAACTCTCCAGCCCAGGCAACATCCTGGTAAATCTCCTCTGCACTCTCTCTAGTACAATCACATCCTTCCTATAATGCGGATTCCAGAACTGCACTCAATACTCTCGCTGTGGCCTAACCAGCGTTTTATACATGTCCAGCATAATTTTTTTTTCCCGGGCGCTTCCGACCAGAAGTGAGAGCCCCTCGGGGCTCGCCTCCCCACCTCACTGCGTAAATTAAGAAACGATAAGAGTAGTGGTATTTCACGGGCAGCCGAGGGCTCCCACTTATTCTACACCTCTCATGTCTCTTCCATTCCATTCCATTCCATAGGGCAGTCATTTTTGGATGCTGTGACAATCCTACGATGCTTGCTGCTCCTCAGAAGATCTGGGCCAATGTTTTCCAATCCACTGGAACTTTTCCAGAAACTAGGGAATTTTGGAAGATTACAACCAATGCATCCACTATCTCTGCAGCTACTTCTTTTAAGACCCTAGGACGCAGGCCATTAGGCCAAAGGGACTCGTCAGCCTTTAGTCCCATTAGTTTGCCAAATACTTTTACCCCAGTGACAATCATTGTTTTCAGTTGCTTGCTTCCCTCTCCTCCTTGATTTTCTACTATTATTGGGATGCTGTTTAGATTCAGGGGTTGTGACAGAGCAGTGGAGAATTGCAAATGTTAAATCCTTGCGCAAGAAAGGGTTTAAGGATAAACACAAAAGCTTCAGGCTAGTCAGTTTAACATTGATGGTGGGAAAGCTTTTTGAAAAAATAATTCAGGACAAAATTAACTGTCACTTGCACAAATGTGGATTAATTAAGGAAAAACAGAATGGCTTTGTTAAGGGCATCATGTTTAACTAACTTGCTTGCGTTTTTTGATGAGGTAACAGAGAAGGTCAATGAGGGTAATGTGGTTGATGTGGTGTACATGGACTTCCAAAAGACATTTGATAAAGTGCCACATAACAGGCATTCTCAGCAAAGTTAGAGCCCATGGAATAAAAGAGATAGTAGCAGCATGGATATGAAATTGACTGAGTGACAGGAAACAGAGTAGTGGTAAATGGTTAAAAGCAAAATACTGTGGATGCTGGAAATCTGAAATAAAAACAGAAAATGCTGGAAAAATGGTAAATGGATGTTTTTCAGACTGAAGTATACAGTGGATTTTCCCAGGGGGTCAGTGATAGGACCCCTGATCTTCCTGATATATATTAATGACCTTGACCTTGGCATACAGGACACAATTTCAAAATTTGTGGATGGTATGAAACTTATGAGGAGGATAGCAATAAACTTCAAGAAGACATGGACAGGCTGGTGGAATGGGTGGACAAGTGGAAGATAAAATTTAACGCAGAGAGGTGTGAAGTAATTTATTTTGGTAGGAAGAATGAGGAGGAGAGGCAATAAAAATTAGAAACATAGAACATAGTAAAATAGAAGCAGGAGTAGGTCATTCGGCCCTTCGAGCCTGCTCTGCCATTTAATATGAGCATGGCTGATCCTGTATCTCAATGCCATACCACTTGATGCCTTTAGAGTCTAGAAATCTATCTATTTCCTTCTTAAATATATTCAGTGACTTGGCCTCCACAACCCTGTGTGGAGAGAATTTCACAGGTTCACCACCCTCTGAGTGAAGAAGTTTCTCCTCATCTCAGTCCTAAATGGGCTACCATATATCCTGAGATTGTGACCCCTTGTTCTAGAGCCCCCTGCCAGAGGAAACATCAACCAGCATCCAGTCTGTCCAGCCCTGTCAGAATTTTATACGTTTCAATAAGGTCCCCTCTCATTCTTCTAAACTCCAGTGAATACAAGCCTAGTCGGCCCAATCTCTCCTCATACGACAATCCTGTCATTCCAGGAATCAGACTGGTGAACCTTCGCTTCACTCCCTCTATAGCAAGTATATCCTTTCTTAGGTAAGGAGACCAAAACTGCACACAATACTCTGGTGTGGTCTCGCCAAGGCCCTGTATAGCTACAGTAAGACATCCTTGCTCCTGTACTCAAGTCCTCTCGCAATGAAAGCCAACATACCACTTGCCTTCTTAACTGCTTGCTGCACCTGCATGCTCAGTGATTGGTGCACAAGGGCACCCAGGTCCCTTTGTACATGAACATTTCCCAATCTATCATTATTTAAATAATACTCTGCCATTCTGTTTTTCCTACCAAAGTGGATAACTTCACACTTATCCACGTTATACTGCATCTGCCATGTATTTGCCTACTTACTTAACTTGTCTAAATCACCTTGAAGTCTCTGAACATCCTCCTCACCACTCACATTCCCACCTAGTTTTGTGTCATCAGCAAATATTACATTTGGTTCCCTCATCCAAATCATTGATCTATATTGTGAATAGCTGGGGTCCAATCATTGATCCCTGTGGTACCCCACTAGTCACCGCCTGATATTCAGAAAAAGACCCATTTATTCCTACTCTAGGTTCCCTGTCTGCTAACCAGTTCTCAATCCATGCCAATATATTACCCTAATCCCATCTGCCTTAATTTTGCACACTAACCTCTTATGTGGGACTTTATCAAAAGCTTTCTGAAAATCCAAATACATTACCTCCACTGGTTCTCCCTTATCTATTCTGCTGGTTATGTCCTCAAAAAAGTCCAGTAGGTTTGTAAAACATGATTTCCCTTTCATAAATCTATGCTGACTTTGTCTGACCCTGTTGATATTTTTTAAGTGTCCTGTTATCACATCCTTTATAATAGACATTTGCATTTTCCCTACCACTGATGTTAGGCTAACCGGTCTGTAATTCCGTTTTTTCCCTCCCTCCTCTTTAAATAGTAGGTTTATATTTGTCACCCTCAAATCTGCCTGGACTGTTCCAGAATCTACAGAATTTTGGAAGATTACAACAGTGCATCCACTATTTCCATGGCAACCTCCTTTAGTACCCTGGGATGTAGGATTATCAAGCTCTGGGGATTTATCGGCTTTCAGTCCCATTAATTTCTCCAGCACTATTTTTTTCACTAATACCAATTTCCTACAATTCCTCCTTCTCACTAGACCTTTGGTTTCCTAGTATTTCTGGGAACTTATTTGTGTCTTCCTCTGTGAAGACAGAACTAAAGTAGCTGTTTAACTGCTCTGCCACATACTTGTTCTCTATTATAAATTCTCCTGTTTCAGACTGTAAGGGACCTACATTAGTCTTCACTAATCTTTTTCTTCCTACATACTTATTGAGCTTTTACAGTCCTCTTTTATGTTCCTTGCAAGTTTACACTTATATTCTATTTTCCCCACTTAATCAATCTCTTGGTCCTCCTTTGCTGAATTCTAAACTGCTCTTAATCCTCAGGCTTGCTACTTTTTCTAGCAGCTTTATATGACTCCTCTTTGGGTCTAATATTATCCTTAATTTCTTTTGTTAGCCATGGTTGCACCACTTTTCCTGTAGTGTTTTTGTGCCATAAAGGAAAAATATAACTGTTGCAATGCATACGTTCGTTCCTTAAATATTAGCCATTGCCTATCCACTGTCATGCCTTTTAATGAAATTCCCCAACCTATATTAGCCAACTCACGCCTCATACCTTCATAATTTCCTTTGTTTAGATTTAGGACCCTTGTTTTGGATTGGACTACTTCACTTTTCAATCTAAGGAAGAATTCCATCATGTTATGGTCACTGTTCCCTAAAGGACCCCGCACAACAAGATTATTAATCAACCCCTTCTCATTGCACAAAACCAAATCTAGGATAGCCTGTTCCCTAGTTGGTTCCTTGACATACTTGCCAAAAAAAACCATCTTGTACACACCAGGAATTCATCCACGACAGTATTATTGCTAATTTGGTTTTCCCAGTCTATATGTAGATTAAAGTCACCCATGATTACTGTAGCACCCTTGTTACATGCATCTCTAATTTCCTGTTTAATACTGTCCCTATCTTGCCACTACTGTTTGAAGGCCAAAATCCAACTCCCACTAATGTTTTCTACCCCTTGTTGCTTCTTAGCTCCACCCAGACTGATTCTACATCTAGATTTTCTGAGCCAATATCCTCTCTCACTATTGCACTGATTCTGTCTTTAACTAACAATGCCACCTCCTTTTCCTTTTTGTCTGTCCTTCCTAAATATTGAATAGCCTTGGATATTCAGTTCCCAGCCTTGATCACCCTGCAGCCATGACTCTGTAATTGCAATCATATCATACCTGTTTACAACTATTTGCGCTGATAAAGGATACAAAGATTAAAGGATACAATTAGGGTGCAAGAGCAGAGGGGCTTTTTTTTATTTATTCACAGGATGTGGGTTTCTCTGGCTAGGCCAACCCACCCCTACATGAACTTGCGAAGGTGGTGGTGAACTGCCTTCTTGAACTGCTGAAGTCGATGTGGTGTAGGAACACCCAAAGTGCAGTTAGGAAGGGAGTTCCAGGATTTTGACCCAACGACTGTGGAGGAATGACGATATAGTTCCAAGTCAGAATGGTATGTGGCTTGGAGGGGAACTTGCAGGTGGTGGTGTGCCCTACCCTTGTCCTTCTAGGTGGAAGGGGTCACAGCTTTGGAAGTTGCTGTCAAAGGAGCCTTGGTATGTTGCTGCAGTGCTTCTTGTATATAGAACGCGCTGCTGCCACTGCACGTCGGTGGAGGAGGGAGTGAATGTTTAAGGTGTTGGGTGAGGTGCCAATCAAGTAGGCTGCTTTGTCATGGATGGTGTTGAGCTCCTTGAGTGTTGTTGGAGTTACACTCATCCAGGCAAGTGGACAGTATTCCATTACATCCCTGACTTGTGCTTTGTAGATGGTGGATGGGTTTTTGGGGAGTCAGGAAGTGAGATAGTAACCACAGAATTTCTAGCCTCTGACCTGCTCTTGTAGCCGCAGTATTTATATGGCTAGTTCAGTTCAGTTTCTGGTGAATGGTTATCCCCAGATTGATGATAGTTGGGGATTCAGCAATGGTAATGCCATTGAATGTCAAGTGGATGATGTGTACAATCATTGAAGGTGCAGGGCAGGTTGAGAAAGCAGTTAGTAAAGCATACGGAATCCTGGGCTTTTCAGTAGGGACTTAGGCCAGGATTTTTTGGATGGCGGAGTCTCCTGGCCCACCACCTGAAATATCGATGGTATGTATTGTGAATGTGATTGGCCAGCAGCTCTCTGATCCCAGCAGCACCAGAAGCTGCAGTGGACATGACTTGGACTGCAAGCAGTTCCCAGAGTCTAACTCCTGGGAGTCCAGGACCTGGTAGGTTTGGGGAGGTCTCAGGACAGGGAGGGTTGGTGAGGCCCAGCTGGGGGTGAGGTGTGCTGGTGTAGAGCCGGGAGAACTTTAGGGGGCAGACCTTGTGGGAGATGCTGCCCGATGTTGAAAGGAGGCTATTGATGGAGGTGCCCCTGTCCTTCCTGCCCCATTGCTGAGCAGGTTCACTTTCCGGGCTTCCTCCTGCCCCTGAACTATTCCCACTAGCCTGAAAATTGAGGCTGGGTGGGAAATGGCCCTTTAGCGGTAATTAGTTGGCCACTTAAGGTCCTCAATTGGGGTGAGGGCAGATGGGCTGCCCTAGTCCTTGCCCATTCCACCGTCAAATTACAGTGAGGTCAGGGCAGGCAGGAAGCTGGAAGGCCATCAGAGGAATTTTATGAGGCCCCCTCCTGACTGCAAACCTGCTAGTGGGGGAATGTAAAATTCTCCCATAGAGTGCTAAAGCAAGGAAGTTATGATAAACCTGGATAAAACACTTGCTCAGTCTCAACTGGAGTATTGTATCCAGTTCTTGGCGCCACACTGTGGGAAGGATGTGAAAGCGGTAGAGAGAATGCAGAAAAGATTCACAAAAATGGTTCCCGGGATGAGCAACTTCAATTAGGTAGATAGATTGGAGAGGTTGGGATTGTTCTCCTTGGAGAAGAGAAGATTAAGAGGAGATTTGATGAAAGTGTTCAAAACCATAAAGGGTTTGGACAGAGTGATAGGGAAAAACTGTTCCCAATGGCAGAAGAGCCATGAACCAGAGGTCACCGATTTAAGGTGATTGGCAAAAGAAGCAATGGCAACATGAAGAAAATCTTTCGTATGCAGCGAGTGCTTAAGTTCTGGAATGCACTGCCTGAGTGTGTGGTGGAGGCAGATTCAATCGTGGCTTTCAAAAAGGTTTGGGACAATTATCTGAAGAGAAAAAAACATGTAGGGCTACGGGGAAAAGGCAGGGGAGTGGGACTAAGTAAGTTGATCTTGCAGAGCACTGGCATGGACACGACGGGCTGAATGGCCTCCTTCTGTGCGGTAACTATTCCATGATTCTATTCTATGGCTTTCTCTTCCTTTTTATATACTTGTAGAAGCTATTACTGTCTGTTTTCATATTTACTGCTTGTTTAGCCTCATAATCTATTTTATTGGTATTTTTAGTCATCCTTTGCTGGTTTCTAATTTTTTTCCAATCATCTGGTCTACTGCTAATCTTTGCAATACCGTTGCTCATCCCTAGAACCATTTTACATGTCTCGTCTTTCAATCTGATACCATCCTTAACATCCTTAGTTAGCCACGGATGGTTCATGCTTCCTGTAGAGTATTTTTCAATGGAATATATCTTTTTTGAGAGTTATGAAATATCTCCTTAAACATCTGCCACTGCTTCTCCACCATTTGACCTTTTAACCTACTTTCCAGCCCTCTTTAACCATCTGTCTTCATATCCTTGTAAATGTCTTTATATATGTTTAAAACACTAGTTTCAGACCCAAGTTCCTCATATTCAAACTGAATGTGAAATTTTATTATGTTATGACCAGTCTTGCCTAGAGGATCCTTTACTATGAGATCATTAATTAATCTTGTCCTACTACACATGGGGTGGCGGGGAGGGGCGTGGGGCGGGGTTGTGCATTGCTGCTACATGAATCTTCGGACTCGGATATGTGTGTTTAAGACAAAACTGTAGCTGGAGTGACGTTGGAAATGGCAGCACTGGTATCAAATCACTGTTATATGATAATTAATGTAACAATATGCTTACTCAGCATACTTCCAGTGTATAGTCCCAATATCCTCACCAAAATGGCATCTGGAGTGAGTCGCATCAGGAGTGTGTGTCTGCGTTGCGAACGCCATTTTTGGACCAAAATGGCACCATGCTGAAACTTTGGACATTAGGAGCCGAATTTTACGGCTAAAGAATCTGCTTTCCAGTGAAATCTGTTTGTCACTCCATATGAATCGCATTGGAAGGTGGAGACACAAGATTCCATCAATGGTCACCTATACTTCTGTATGCTATTGGCACATGGCAAAATGAGTGACATTTATAATGAAAACTTCACTTATGCAGGCCATAGTTCCAAACACCAAGATGCATTCACTGCTTCCTTGTTTGGAAAACTGCTGCGGATAGCCATGAAGGCTGATTCCTGACTTCAGAGATGTTCATTGTTCTATGTTCAAGGAGATCAGTAGGCATAGTGACAAGATATCCTCAAGCACTGAATAGCCTGAAATAACACAGAAGCAACTGGTTGAGACTCATGCCAATAGCAGCAGCTCTGTCCTATCATCCTGCTCCCCAGGAGTGCCATTAGGCACCTCCTCAGAAAGCAATGAACCGACAGCAATGAAGATTCCTGGAATTCATATAAATTAATCAGCGTTTGTCACTGGTTCAGTTAGCAGGCCTTCTGTATCTTCTGTCGCTTCCCAACTGGCTGTGCAGCCATCCACCAGGGCGATGTTTTCAATTACTGGAGAACTTATTAGCACAGCACACATAGGGGTTCCATGATACACACAGTGCAAACATGGTGCAAAATAAATAAAATATTTATAACACAAACAACAAAGCAGTAGATTAAATTAAATTTACCTTAATATGTCTTCATCCTGTCATTCTTTTATATGCAGGAAGTAGGAGCAGGAGAGCTGCATAAGATAAAAGTCTCACTCCTGTCAGTTCTCTGGCTGCAGATTGTGCCACTATCCCTTTTGCTGGAGGTTTTCTGTCTCTTGCTAGCTCTTCCACTTCTCACTTCTCACTCCCTCCTGGTCAGAGGGAGGTTTGTAGCTCCCGGTGGCTCTCTCACTTTTATTGTCTCTCCTGATAATGATTCCTTTTCTTTTCCTCCTAGTTCTCCTGCTCCTTTGGGTTCGCTTGATGATTCACTACTACTCCTCCAATAACCTGAGGCATGGGAACTCTTTTCCTCCAGCTTCTGCTTGCAGGCTTCTAATGGCTGGTTGATTAGCTGCAGGTTAGTTGCAGTTTGGTTGGCTTATGATTAGGGTGAGCAGATTTTCAAGAGTCAAAGCCAGGACATATTGATAAGCCTTGGGAAGACTGTTGATTGATATTTTGGGTGACCCATGGCAGGAGTCTGGGGGAAGGGCAGCTGAAGGTAGGAGGTCATGTGATGCCAACTTCCAGAATATGCGTAGCCAGAGTTGGCAACCTTTTTAAGACACCCAATCATTGAGGTTAGCAGTTGCGAACCACAGTCTTCATCCACTACTGATTCTGTTACTGCTAGTTTAGATTACGTAGTTGACGGGAGACTGGGCAAATCAACTACTGTTGACCTCCAAATTACTCTACTGTAGAGGGTATAGAGTTCCGGCAGTTATTTGCAATCTACATGCAAGATATCTTCCAGACTGAGCCTTCCACAGTCAATTGTCATTATAATGTCTGGTGACAATTGGCAGTGAAAGGCTCAATCTGGGAGATATCCTGTATCTAGAGTGTAAATAACTGTTGGAACACTATGGTGACAATTGATGTTTTCCCAGTCCAGGCCAGAGTTCTTTAAGGCCTCCATAAAATCTCTGCCCCTTTCCCAAGTCACATTTCGACCAAGACAAAGAACTGGGCTCCTCTCAAGAGTTAAACCCAAAAGCGCAGTCCTGAATTAATTCAAATCCTCCCATTATTCATCGATACAGCCCCCCTTAAAATTGAAATACTTGGCACCGAACATCTCTTCACTCTGAGCCAACAGCTGGCTTTGACTTTGAACCATATTCCCAATATAAAAGCACAAAGCTTGAAGGAGACAAGTGTGAGTGGGGGTTGGGTTTTGGGTGGAACAGAGAGCGGATGAGTGGCCAAACAATGTGGAATTACTATCTCAACTGCTTGCAACTTTTCATTTATCAAACAGCCATTTTAAAAGAGGGTTCAGACTTCAGATGCTAAGCAGTGTTGCTGAGTAGCATTGGTGTTTTACACAAATTAGAATTCTAGACTTTAATTGTGAGAACTATGTTTCACTGTTATGACCAGGGCAACATTTGGAATGCAATGGGCTGTGGACCACATATCTATTTTTTCCTATTTGATATTTGACTTTAGTTCTTCCTGAATTATTTGCAATTAAGGACTGAATTTTACCCTCTCAAGGTTGTCTTGACATTGTCTCCTGACCTGCGATTTTAATTCTCTGCCCCTGGCTCCTGTGAATCTTGCTGCTCTAAACTGGCTTCCCTGTTGGGTCAGTGCTTCTTCAATGAAAAGATAGAGGGGTGCTATCTCTACAAATGTGGCTTCTGGTTGGTGGACACATTTGTCAAACTTCTGTCGTCACCCAGCTGTTGGGACGCCAGGACGCTTAGGGAAAAACCTGGACTGTCTCAGCCAAGCCGGATGTCTGGTCACCCTATGTTTCATGTATAAGGACAGCAGTCTTCTTCAGTGTCTGTCTCTGTGAGAGGCTTTATTGAACTGCTCTAAGATGCCTGCCCCCAGAGGCAGCCTCATGTTGTCACATGAATATGGAAAGCCAGGTGTGACAATCAGAATGGTGACATTTCAAAACCCAAACACCCCTTTTTCATATCGGACAAAAGATACAAACATCCCCCTTTTCCCAGTGAACAAAAGACACCTTTACATGCATGACCCAGTGTGATTGAGTTACCCAGGTTACCTGCTATACACCCACTGGTTTCAAACATTAATAACTATTTGTTCTACTAGTCAGTCACTGCACATACGTTTAATGAAACATGTGCGCGTTGACATTGGCTGTTCATCTGGTTGATGTTCCTTGTCTGGTGAATGTCATTCTGGCAGTCCTTGTTGCCTTGGTGCCAGTTGCTGTTCCATTGCGGTTGTTGGGGACGCGTGGACCTTTGGGATTGACAGTTGTTCTGTACTCAGTACAGCTGGCGTGATGCCTTCTCCCTGACTGGCCGATTGCGGTGAAAGAGCAGCTTCGCTAGCTGAGTGTATGTGCCTGCATTTGAACCAGTATATCTGGTTGAGTTTTTTCAACTCCCGTTTTGAGTTGCCAACTGTAGAATTGTGAGTCATTCTTTCCTCCTGGTACCTTGTGTTGTCCCTGAAATTTATTTGGTCAGATCTCGCAGAGCTTGGTTCATTGAAGACTTCGGTTTATCGTGCATTTCAATGGTATAGACTCAGCTGGAATCTTATCCTTCAACTCTTCCAGTTCAGCTCTAATGTGAACCTTTTCCTGTAGAACATTTATCTTTGACTCATGCATTTCATTGTATTGACATGGTCGACAACCATCTTGTGGTTTGCTTGAATATTGTCTCCCTCTCTCTGGGGTCTTCTGTCTCCCTCACTCTGGAGTCTTTTGTTTCCCTCTCTCTGGGGTCTTTTACTACCCTTTCTCCAAAGCCTTTTGTTGCCCTTTCTCTGTTGGCATATTCAGGGTTACAAGCCCCAAGCTTTAAACTTGCTCCAGCTGAGTTGAGTGGCTGTTGTGTCCCATCTATGATCTGGAAGTCTAAATCCTTCTTCTTGCCATTGCACTGGGCTGTCAGACTAATTTGTCCTCTTGGTATGAGTATCGTGCCATCATATAACCTCAATCCTACTTTCGAGGACTTCATTTTCAGACTGCCATGTTGAGCCATTTCACACAGATCTGTGAAAGTCACTATATTGCATGACACACCAATGTCTATTTGGCATTTCTTATTTGCTTGATACTCTCCCTCTATGGTAATAGTCACAAACCATTTGTCGCCTATAGACGTGACTGAACCAACCTGTTGTATATATAGTTCTTCATTAGACTCATCTGCTGATATCTCTCCAGTGGTCACCTGTATAGGCTTGCAAAGGTTCTTTCAGGTGAAGCACTTCTGTGTGAAATGATTCTGCTTCTTGCAGTTAAAAGACTGCCTTCCCCATGCTGGACAATCCTGTGCATGCTGTTCTCTGCAGTATTTGCATCCTGCCCTTTATCTGTGCAGGAGCTTGGACTGTCTCTCAGCATTATGTATCTCCAGGTCTGCTCTGCCACATAGATGCTCTAGCTGACGTTTCACAACTTCTGCATTTCTACATATGTTTATTGCTCTCTTTAGCGTCAGTTTCTTATCCTTCAGCAGACTTGCTCTCACCGAGGGGTCTCTCATGCCTAAGACAAATCTATCTTTAATCAGATCACCTTTTAGCTGTCCAATTTCACATGAAAGTAATGCAAGTTGCTTTACTGCCATTACGTACCGTTCAATGATCTCATTTTCACTCTGAACTCTAGTGTTGAATACATAATGCTCATATGTAACATTCACTTGGGGTTCAAAATATGCATTCAAAATGTCTGTTACCTTTTTTCTTTGTTCACCTGTTAGGTTTAGAGTGGTATATACTTTGTAGCAGTCCTTCCCCAGCAGTGTTAACAGTGTGGCTACTCTTATCAGTTCAGGCTTGTTAATTAAGTCTGTTGCAACCTAAGTTATGTCATTGTAAGTGGAAAAACTGCCAGTTTTTCCATGCATCACTTTTCAATTTGACTGGCGATGCGATTGGAAAATTTACTGCAGCCATTTTACTCACTCAGTAATTTACTTGCAGCCTTTGTGTTTCTTTTGTCCTTTTTCTGCAGCTCAGTGCTTTATCTTTGTCTTATTTTTAATAATTTTCTGCAGATTTGAACCTTTTTGCGTGCCTTTCTTAGCTCTGTCTTCTCTGTAGCCAGTATCTTGCAGCTTTTCTTTTTATACTTTTGTCTGCAGTTTCTTTTGCAGATTTGAACCATTCTGTGTTCCTGATTCTTGGTGTATTCTCTGCATAATTTCCTGGTTCAGAAATCTATTTTTTCTTCACTTCCTGACACCATGTTTCATGTCTATTTCAGTGCCTGTCTCTGTGAGAGGCTTTAGTGACTGCTCTAAGATGTCTGCCCCCCAGAGGCAGCATCATGGCATAGTCACATGACTACAGAAAGCCAGATATGACAATCAGACTGGTTACATTTCAAAACCCAAACACTCTATTTATGATAGCTCCCTGCTGATTGGGGATGGCTTACTGTGCGCTGATGGAAGCTTGATTTGCTACTGCTGGCATCTTGGCTGGCTTCTGGCAGCAGCTGTATGTTGACTGGTTGGTTGACTGTTGTTTTGATGGTTTCTGTTGGTGGCCAGCTGGCTTCTGTAAATTAGCTGCTGGTATTTGGCTGTAGGCTAATTAGGGGCTACATGTGACTGACTAGTCAGAAGTAACTGGTTGCTTCTGGTGTTTGTCTGTCAGTGTTGGCTGGTTGTAGGTTGATTGGCTGACTGTAGGTTAGCTAGTTACTCTCTGGATAAAGTCACTGATTTCAATGTAGTGAAAATTGGGCATGTGTTACATCAAATGACAATGTGTTCTGCTAGATTACCAAATTATAAAAATCTACCGTTTTTTCTAGAAAAAGAGAAACATTTGTAAATAGGAAACAGAAGTGGTAAATGTTACAAATCAGTAAAGGCATTTATATCTTTAGCTGAAATTTAAAAATCAGCTGCAGAAGATACAGTGGGTGACTTACAAATGGATATAAATAATCGTCTACATTCAGGAAATGCATTGAAATAAAGAAATCCAACCTCATTACAAGGTTGATTAGGATTTCATTAGGTATCATTTAGTTATTTGTCTCATTACTTTTTTTTTGAAGTAATTATAACTCAAGAAATTGATTCTCACATTCCTCTTAGCGATACTTAATCACAGATCAAAACCACCTTCTCCTAACATATTTCTGTTATAAATATCATGTTAATGAATAGTACCTATTGTTCCCTTGGTCCTAAGAATTCCATATTAAGTGTTATCTTTTCTCTTCTTACTATAAATCTATAAATCATTACGTATGCATGATGATCAATAACAGGAAGTGAAACATTTAATGAAGATGGTATGATGATCCTTCCCATAATCCCTCTCAGTCCCTGCAGATTTCCGTTTTGTTTTTTGGAAGTAACAGGATGTGTGATTAGAGGAATACCATGCGGTGCTTGTTCATGTCATTTTGCTGAGAACAAGCTCAAGTCCCATGTTAGAAAGGTTGCTGTTTAGGCCTTAACAATAATGCATTAAAGTAATCGTTGGTATTTCTGTACTTACTCCCCCAGCAAATAGGTGAAAAATATGGCAGAATTCATCAATTAAATATTCTTTCTGCTCTCTCACAATTTACTTCATGACTGGTGGAAATTAATCCTGCAATAGTGGGCCAAAAAAAGAACACTGAGAAAAGTTACAATACATAGTCTGGATCTGGTTAAAACATGGATATAACTAAAAAGGTTCAAGGACAATGTCCAAGACCCTGTGCAGGGCAGGACAAGATAGCTTGAGTGAAGCTGGAAATGATAGGTAGTTGGTGTCAGAATCCACCCAAATTATATTGTACATTTCTTGCCTTTGATCAGTGAGCTGCTTCTCTTTAACCTCTATTATCTCTTCAACTGACCAGGTATTTGATTGCAATGTTGTCTAGTTGCCCCGAAGCCCATTGCAGAATGATTGTAAAATGCTACTCCACCTTAGAACATTAGGTAACCACAACCTCCATTGACTGTGATTAATATCATCAGCCTCTGCTGCTTGTGTATTGCCTCACCTTGCTCTGCACTCTTGAATTCCATTCTCTTTCTGACAATATAGACCATGCTTTCGTGCTTTTTATCTACATTGAGTTACAGAGACACAAATGGGTAACTTAATGGCTACATATAAGACAGCAATCATAGATATTTGAAAAATGTTTACAATCCAATCATCACCAAAAATTAATTTCACTTTCTAAAAGTCATTAGAATTCCCATCCCTCTGTTTTAATGGTAGAAAACAGAGATACAATGGCAGGGTATTCTACCACTGACCTATACATGAATGAACAACACACATTCCCTGTTACATACAGACAGGAACAATATCATAGATCACATTGTTACATAATGGATAATCGCATACATCTGTTAAATTTATTTTGACAGTAACTATGGGGTTACTGTTCAAATGTCAGCACGTCAGGTTTACAGATGTTTGCATTATAATTTCCCGTTGTGGTAAATTAAACCATTATAATGCAAATTAGGGCGATTAAAACAAAAAAAAACTTGACCTTTTTGTGCTTGCAACTGACATTTTTGTGGATAGCAAAACATAATTAGAGTCCTCAAAATTGCTACATTCTGGGGGCTAAATTGGGCTGTTTTGTCTCTATTCTTTTAGAGTCTACTCAGCCTGCCAGCTCTGGAAAATGGTGTCTGAGATACACACGCACAATACTGGTGGGAAATGTGCCAGATGCCATCTTGGTAAAAGGATTTGTGTGTGTGACTGTCAGCAGGATGCAGACCAGCACAATCAGTGTGCAATTTGCCATTTTCAAACACCCCAGCTGACCACAATGTTAAATGGTGTGAAGGATTCCTTGCCAGCACTACTTAAAGGCATCATGAATTGCTTACAGGTTAGCTGTTGGATTATTTCTTCTGGCTGTTGGTGGAATTGTGTGCATTTTAAAAATTTCCTGTACTTGCTTAAGGTTTCAATAATCTACACCAAGCTGGCAGTTATGAAGTACTTTTTGTTCATTTAATCTAGCCTCTATTCTCTACTAAGAAGGAACTAGTACTGATTAGAGCATACGAGTCACAAAATCATAAGATAATTACAGATGAAGAATGTCATTCTCCCCATCTTAAGTCAACTATCCACAGAAAGCCTGGTTTTCTCCTCATATCACGTCATTTTCCAAGGCCCTAAACACTCCTTCCAGATGAGACAACAATTTAATTGTACTTCATTCAGTCTAGTATACTGCAACACGGTATCTGTACTACAAGACAACTACAGGCAGTATAGATGAGCAGTTTTCCAAACATCTCTGTTTTGTCTTACATCTCACACCACCTCAGCTGTTCACACATGCTCTGAAAACTCTGTAGCTTCTTTTATCATGATTCTTCCTAATATGTTATTTTTAATCATCTCCTGCTTAATTTCAGATTTAAGCTATTGTTGTATTCCTTTTAAACATTTAATAAGTCAGTTTAGTTCCTCGCTAGTAGTTGTGTGCATTGTTTTCCCTTCCTCCTAGTTCTGTTTTTAAAATTAGGTTTACCTTTAATTTATTCCAGATGTGATAAGGGGGCAACTTGTCTGTCCTCTGCTGATGAACTGACAAAGTGTTTACAGTATTTTCCATTTCAGATTACAGGTAACAAAGTTTTTGGAAATCACAATCTTGAAGTATGAAATGATACTTTTTCCAAGAAGAATGAAGACACAATATAAAACAAAGGGTACAATTTTAAAGGAGGTGCAGGAGCAGAGGGACCTGGGTGTATATGTGCACAAATTGTTGAAGGTGGGAAGGACAAGTTGAAAAAGTGGTTAAATAAGGCATATGTGATCCTGAGCTTTATAAATAGGGCCACAGAGTAAAGCAAGGAAGTTATGATGAATCCTTATAAAAGAGTGGTTTGGCCTCAATTGTAGTGTTGTGTCCAATTCTGGGCATTGCACCTTCAGAACAATGAGAAAGGCTCCAGGGATGAGGGACTTTGGTGATGTGGACAGATTGGGGAAGCTGAGGCTGTTCTCCTTTGCGAAGAGAAGGTTGATAGGAGATTTGATAGAAGTATTCAAAATCATGAGTGGCCTGGACAGAGGAGATAAAGTGAAATTGTTCCCGTTGGGGAAAGGGTCAAGAACCAGAGGACACCAATTTAAGGTGATTGGCAAAAAGAAGCAATGGTGACATGGAGAAAAACTTTTCCATTCAGCGAGTAGTTAGGATTTGGAATGCAGTGCCTGAAAATGTGGTGGAGACAGTTTAAATCATGGCTTTCAAAAGAGAATTGGATAATTACCTGAAGAGAAAATATTTGCAAGGCTACAGGGAAAAGATTGGGGCCGGGGAGGTGGGGCCAACCAGGCTGCTCTTGCAGAGAGCCAGCAAATTGGGCACAATGGGCTGAATGGTCTCCTATTGTGCTGTGACCATCCTATGAAAAGCTTATTTTGAAACAAATTGCTTGCAGACACCGTGGCCTCATAGAGCTTCCTCTAAGAACTAACAACATAGGTTGAACCATGAGAGATGATCTGCTGAGAGAGTTTGAGCAGTCAGGGTCCAAATTAAAATGTAGAACCTCAAAGGCTCTACATTTGAGGGAGGCGGTGACGTAGTGGTATTGTCACTGGACTAGTAATCCAGAGACCGAGGATAATGCTCTGGGGGCTTGGGTTTGAATCCCACTATGGCAGATGGTGAAATTTGAATTCAATAAAAAATCTGGAATTAAAAGTCTAATGATGACCATGAAATAATTGTTGATTGTTGTAAAAACCCATCTGGTTCATTAATGTCCTTTAGGGAAGGAAATCTGCCACCCTTACCTGTTCTGGTCTACATGTGACCCCAGACCCACAGCAATGTAGTTGACTCTTAAATGCCCTCTGAAATGGCCTAGCAAGCCACTCAGCTCTCAAGGACAATTAGGGATGGGCCAGCGATGCCTCCATCCCATGGCCGAGTTATAAAACAGGCAATAATCTCTGGATTGCCACCAGAGCCAAGTGTCAATTGGCATAAAGTCAAGCAGATTAGAGAATTAAAAGTGCGGCTCAAAGAGTGGTATTGGAAGGAGGGTTTAGATTCTTGGGACACTGGCACCAGTATTGGGGAAAGATGAGCTATTCTGTTTAGATAGACTAAACTCAAACCAGGCTGGGATCACTGTCCTAATGAATCTTATAACTAGGAGCGTGCATAAGGCTTAAAGCTGAAAGTGGGGGAGTGGCTTCAGTGGTTGAAGATAGTTTCAGAAAGATAGTGACTTAAAAGTGAGGGAGGAGAGAGGGTTCAGGTGAAGTGTGATATAGGAATCTAAAGAGAAAAGTAAAGACCACAGAATGGTGTAGTGATTTAGGTAAAGTCAAGCAGAGTGGGATTGGTAGGAACAGAGAGTTAATGGTAAGGTAATAGTGCATCAGTGAATAAGGTCCGTGCAAACAATAGTCATAAAAATCCTAAAGACTCTTTAGCTGAATGCACGGAGCACTTGCAATAAGATAGGTGAACTCCTGGCACAAATGGAGATAAATGGTTTATATCTAAAACCATTATGGAGACATGAGCTGGATTTCACAGGGTGGGGGTGGGGCGTATTGCTCACCGCCCCATTGCAAGAAGCCCAACCAGCAAGCATAATGCACTTCCAGTGGGCTAAACAAGCAGAGAGTGGGACTTCTAGGGCTCAGTGGTAGAAAGTCCTGCCCTCAATCTGATTGACTGGCAGCTCTAGCAGCCCCAGCAGCACCTGAACTCAGTAGAAGACGCTGCTGGGACTGCAAGCCAGCCCACGAGGAAGAGTGACAGCATCCAGAGTGAGGTAAGTCGCAGGCTTTTTGGATGGGAAGGGATCCGCTAACCTAGGGAGAGGAGTGAGAGAGGTGGGAGGGTAGGTTTTGGAAGCCAGGCTGGAAGGAACCATGGAGGGGAGTGGTGGGGAGGGAGCCTTCCATGCACACAGGGCATCCCCCAAAGTTTGTACCCCCGTTCTTTGTAAACAATTTGCTTGATAAACAATTTGCTTGAAAATACCATCTGCCTACTCCCACCTGTCTGCCCATGCCAACTGTATTGGCAGTATATTTTCTGGGTCAATTGCTTGGTAACAATCTCAATTGACCCTTAATTACTTATTTAAAAATGGCAGGTGGGCTGCTGAATTTGGAGCCCACCTAGTTACTGTGTTATGGGGGTTAGCTCAGGAATGTACGGGAAGGTGGTGGGCTTGCCTAAACCTAGTATCTTACATGATCCCTTGCTAAAAATATGCCTAGTCAGGGCCATAACATCCAGCCCACGGTTACAAGATGACTAAGGTTGAGGAATAAATGTGCTAGCATATTTAACAATTTGAAAATATAGGCAGAATGGAAAAGGTGGAGTAGTAGCCTGATAGTAAAAGATTACATAAAAACATTAGCCGGGATTTTCCGCTTCCATTTGTGGCGGGCGGTAGCAGAAATAATCAGGAGATTGCAAAAACATCATATCGTCGTAAAACCAGTTTGCAATTGTCCGCTCTACCCATCAATGGCAGGCTGTGTTTTCTGCCGCTGCATGTCGGGAATCTAATTTCAATACTTTAGCATCTCGCTATAAGCCCTGCATGCCGGAATCATCCCCCCACAATGGATCATGAGCTCATCACGCCGACGTGTTTCACAATGTTACATAAACAATGTGCACCTGGCGACCTGCACTTTGCTCGGGACTTCGAGGTTCATTTGCCTACCTTGCTTTTGGCAGCACTCGTGGTCATCAGCGCCAGGCTTTGCAGGCAGCATCACATCACTTTTAGGGGGGCTCACGGGCAGGTCTCTACCTACCAGACCAGCGGTAAGGCTTTTCAACAGCTCCAGAGTTAGGGTTTGCTTGGGGAAGCAAGGTATCCCAAGGTGTGTTTGGGGGCACATATTGATCTGTGCAAGTGGCCTCACGAGGGTGAGGGCTGAGGAAGCAGTCACCAGCAGAGATGAGGCCAGATGGAGATGTGAGGGTGTGTATGAGAGAGTGAGTGGTAATGTCCCTTGAGCTGGCAGTGAGCAAGATGCCAGTGAATGTGTGATGGCCTTGTGAGTTTTTTCTTTTTATTCATTCACAGGGTGTTGGTGTTGACAGTTAGGCCAGCATTTATTGCCCATCCTTAATTGCCCATAAGAAGGTGGTGGTGAGCTGGCTTCTTGAACTGTAGCAGCCCATGAGGTGCAGGGACACCAACAGTGCAGTTAGGGAGGGAGTTCCAGGATTTTGACCCAGCAACAGTGAAGGAATGGTGATATATTTCTAAGTCAGAATGGTGAGTGGTTTGAAGGGGAACTTCTAGCTGGAACTTCCCATGTGCCTGCTGCCCTAGCTTCCAGATAGTAGTGGCAGTGGGTTTGGAAGGTGCTGCCTAAGGAGGCTTGGTGGGTTCCTGTAGTGCATCTTGTAGATGGTACATCTGCCGCTCCTGTGCATCGGTGGTGGAGGGAGTGAATGTTTGTGGATGTGGTACCAATCAAATGAGCTGCTTTGTAATGGATGGTATCAAGCTTTTGAGTGTTGTTGCAGCTGCACTCATCCAGGCAAGCAGAGGGTATTCCATCACATTCTTGACTTGTGCCTTGTAGATAGTGGACAGGCTTTGGAGAGTCAGGAGGTAAGTTACTCACCACAGGATTCCTAGCCTCTGACCTGCTTTTGTAGCGACAGTATTTATATGGCTAGTCCAGTTCAGTTTCTGATCAATGGTAACTCCCAGGATGTTGAGAGTGGGGGATTCAGCGATGGTAATGCCATTGAACATCAAGGGACGATGGTTAGATTCTCTCTTGTCGGAGACGATCATTGCCTGCCACTTGTGTGGCACAAATTTTACTTGCCACTTGTCAGCCCAAGCATGGATATTGTCCAAGTCTTGCTGCATTTGGACATGGACTGCTTCAGTACATGAGGAGTCACGAATGGTGCTGAATATTGTAGAATCATCAACAAACATCGCCAATTCTGACGTTATGATGGAAGGAAGGTCATTGATGAAGCTGTTGAAGATGGCTGGGCCTAGGACACTACCCTGAGGAACTCCTGCAGTGATGCCCTGGAACTGAGATGATTGACCTCCAACAACCACAACCATCTTCTTTTGTGCTAAGTATGACTCCAAACAGCAGAGAGTTTTCTCTCTGATTCCCATTGATTTCAGTTTTGCTCGGGCTCCTTGATGCCACACTCAGTCAAATGTGGCCTTGATATCAAGGGCAGTCACTCTCACCTCATCTCGGGAGTTCAGCTCTTTTGTCCATGTTTGAACCAAGACTGTAATGTGGTCAGGAGCTGAGTGGCCCTGGAAGAACCCAAACTGAGTGTCAGTGAGCAGGTTATTACTAAGCAAGTGCTGCTTGATAGCACAATTGGTGACGCCTTCCATTATTTTGCTGAGCGTGTGAGTTTAGAGTATGCCTTACTCTGGTGGCACAGATGAGATCATTCATCCTCTTTCTGTGCGGGATGGCCAACCTCTTCAGTGCAGCATTGGTACTGACCACCACTGCCACCGTCTCGCAGCCGGGGTGGTGAGATTGCTGGATCTCCTGCGGCAAGAGCGGGGTTAAAGGACATCATGTCAGGCCTCAAAAAGGCATTCCAGGGACAGGTCACCGAATTCTTTGTGGCTTTTGGGGCCATGTCACCACTGGAGTAGCTGGGCTGCAAGCATTGAGAACTGTGTGTGTGGCTGCAGTTTAGAAATAGCACCCTGAGTGAGGAAACAGTGCGATAATGGCATGGCAGGTGATTCAGAGGCTGCCCACCAGCGAGACGGCATGTTTCCTGTGGCTGTATAATTAGTGAGGTGGGAAGCGAACGATATGGCGCAAAAAACCACCCTTGCGGCTGGTGGGAAAAACATCTTTTTTACGCCTGTCACTGCACTTCGTGTAATTCAGGGAAAATTCTGGCCATTGGTGAGAAAGGTCCTTGACTCAGAAGATCAGGAAGTAGAAATTCTATGGGTGGAGATTAGGAATAACAAGGGTCAGAAAATGTTGGTGTGGGTAGTTTCTAGGCCTCCTAACAAAAGCTATACTGTCGAACAGAGCATTAAGCAAAAAGTTATTGGAGCTTGTATTAAAGGCTATGTAATAATTACCAGCACTGTCACCTTAATATAAACTGGACCAATCAAATTGGCAAAGATGGTCTGGAAGATGAGTTTGCAAAATGCTTTTGTGATAGTTTCTTGGAACAATACATTGTGCAGCTAACTAGGGGTAAAGCTATTTTAGATCTACTTTTGTGTAATGAGGCAAGGTTAATTAGTAACCTCATAGTAGAAGATCCACTGGGGAAAAGGTGATCCTATTACAATTGATTTCCAAATTAAGTTTGAAAAATGACATATTCCAATTTTGAACAAGAAGCTTAAACTTAAATGAAGCCATATACACAGGTATGAGGGGAGAGCCGGCTACGATTGATTGGGTAAATAGACTAAAAAGTTTTGCAGTAAGTAAATGGTGGGAAGCATTTAAAGAAAAGATTCAAAATGTTCAACAAAAATACTGCCGGGTCTAATGTCAGGTCCCTTGATCAGGCACTGAGTGCCTTTGAATGAAGGGCTCCCCCAAGAGCCTGCAAGCAACTTCCCATGGGCTTTTTTGTCATAGTCCCTGCATAGTGAGTCCCTGGTCGGCTGCTGGGTCAATACCAGTGGCAGCGGGTTGAGGCCCTTAAGTGGGCCTTAATTGGACTTAATCAAGATGGAGGTGGGTAGGCAGCAGGGCCCCCACCCTCTTGCCTGATTAATTGCAACTTAACACTTCTGACTTAAGTTAAATCGAGCAATGCAGGAGAGGGGTCAGTGAGCTTTTGTTGGAAGCTGGATCTCAGGCTGGAGTATTGGTAGGAAGTAGGTGTCAAAGAGGTGAAGAGGAGAGTTCAAAGTGAGATGGGAGAGTATGAATTAGATATTTGTAAGAAATGATTTAATTTGTGGTGGGCAGTTTGATTTAGTGAGGCATCGGGTCAGTGAGTAGATAAGAGCATTAGCCTGTGTGGTTTGATGACGTATTGATAAAAAGTAAACCAGAGCCTGTTAGAACTCATGTTAGAAGTAGTAGGTAACAAAAGTTAAATATGTATATATATATATTTTTAATACAGTACTTGCACTGCAATCAAATCTTACAGAATAATCTAGGAAGCTACAACGAATATTTCTCGACCTTGAACATTCGGTGAAGGAATGGCTGCTGTACAGTTCCATGTGTAGCTCCAGATTCAATAAGTAGCTATTCTACTAAAAACTCCTTTAAAAAGTCGTTAATGGTTACCTCGATTCCTCTTCTCCCAGAGGCTTACTGCAAATCATCATCCGTGCCAAAGCACAAGGCTAACAGCAGAAAAAAATTGAATGCACCAGTAATTTATTTTTGACAATGATTTGACACCAGGCTGATAGAAGAACCTGGACATATGACCTCCAGACGGTGAGCTGCAGAAAGAGATTCACATGAAACACCCATGGGGCTGTGGATTTCTGCTAATAGATGTGATAAAGTAAGGAGGGAATTATAGTGCAGAATTTTTCTCTCAATTAATTTCTCATCCACTTGAGGTCATTATCATTGGTTGTCACAGTCTGTTGAAATACAGAAACCTGAAGAAAGACACATAATATTTGTTCTTGATGATCAGAGTGTGCATGCAACTGACATTGAAAACGACAGTACAAGAATCTAACTCAGCGCAAAAACTTTTAATAGTTTTAGCAATATTATTAACCCACTTTCTGTGCGAGAATAATCCTGTCTGTATCCAGTTTCTATTTACTGCATGATTTGATCCCATTCGGGAAAACAGACGTTGCAGGCTGTGACATGAACTACACTGGCAGTCTCTGTGCAAGAGCTGTTCAGCATATGTAAACGCTTTGCAGCAAAGACCCAAGACTCTAATGAGGTGGCTTCTAAGTATTCCAAGTACAAGAAGTGACATACTGTGAAGAAATGAGGCATTATAAGATATTTTAAATAGCTTGCAAATTCATTACTCTGAATAACCTTGTAAAACCCTGCTGAACGTCACTTTAATGTTCTGGAGTTGGCTCCTGGTATTTTCAGCTGTATGCACTCAAAAGGATAGTACCGCATAATGTACATTCTTTGCAGTAGAAAATCTGCACTCTTTTGTTTCATTAGCAACATAGAAACCAGAGTATGCTATTCAGCACCTTGAGCCTGCTCCAATATTCAATCATATCATTACTGGTAGGCACCTGAGATCGTGATGACCTTTAACCCGGAAAAAAATACAATAAGGAAAATTTGTAATTTCTTTAAAATGTCTGTGGAATTTATAATTGTTTTTATAAATGTTTGAAAAAGGACTTTTAAGAGTTTGTATTAATTGTAATTTTCTTGGATAAGAAGAAATATTGGTCCAGGTGTCCAATGGCAACCATTGACATGAAAGCAGTACCAACAGGAAGAAAGTTAAGACCAGAAGCCGTATGGCTGGCAGACATAAAGGTGAGCTGCAGATATAAAGGAGAGCTATAAGCAGAGGAGCTGGACAGTGAAGGCACAGATGCAGACAAAAGGAAAAACTGACAGACTCAGAAAGAGGAACACAGAGAATTCTTGAGAGGAGAAGAATCCAATCACCCTCAGGAAGAGGCCAGTTTTTCTGTTTGGCAGAAAAGCAGACAGGAGCTCTTAGAGGAACCATTTGTGCTGACTAAAGAGGCCTAAAACTTGGAAAGCTGTTTGAATAGCTCAGAGATGCTAAAAGGCTAGGTGATTTCCCAGAAGTGATAAAACCATGAAGCGAGGTGGTATTGTTTGGTTGGTTGAAAATGAACACTGGAGAACTACATCAGGACTGCTGTGACCCAAGGGAGAAAGCATTGTTGGAAGTGTGCCTTGCTGATGATAATTATACCTGTGAAACTCAAAGGTCGGATAGAACTCCTGACTTACTCTGCATGAATAAAGAACTGCATATTGTGGAACTGAGTAGCTACATAGTACCACATGTCTGTGTGGAGTGATGTGGGTACTTGTGGTTGTGTAAGATGTATCCTTGTTTTGTTATTTATTCTTTCATGGGATGTGGTCATCGCTGACTAGGCTAGCATTTGTTACTCATCCCTAATTGCCCTCTAGAAGATGGTGGCGAGCTGCCTTCTTGAACCAACTGCAGAACATATGGTGTAGGCTGTTAGGATAGGAGTTTCAGGAGTTTGACCCAGCAACAGTGAAGCAACAGTGATATATTTCCAAGTCAGAATGGTGTGTGGCTTGGAGCGGAACTTGCAGATGGTGATGTTGCCATGCATCTGCTGGCCTTGCCCTTCTAGATTGTAGAGGTTGTGGGTTTTGAAGGTGCTATTGAAGGAACCATGGCATATTTCTTCAGTTCATCTTGTACATGGTGCACACTGCTGCCACTGTGTGTCAGTGGTGGAGGGAGTGAATGCTGAAGGTGGTGGACGGGGTGCCAATCAAGCAGGCTGCTTTGTCCTGGATGGTCATTGTGTAGTGTGAAGTTTACTTGCCACTTCCCAGCCCAAGCCTGAATGTCATCCAGATCCTGCTGTATATGGACATGAATTGCTTCAGTATCTGAGGAGTGGCAAATGGCGCTGAACATTGTGGACTCATCAATGAACATCACCACTTCTGACCTTATGATGGAAGGAAGGTCATTGAAGCAGCTGAAGATGGTTGGGCCCAGGACATTACCCTGAGGAACTCCTGCAGTGATGCCCTGGAACTGAGATGATTGACCTCCAACAACCACAACCATCTTCCTTTATGCTAGGTATGACTCCAACCAGTGGAGAGTTTTTCCCCGATTCCCATTGACTTCAGTTTTGCTAGGGCGCCTTGATGCCACACTCAGTCAAATGCTGCCTTGATGTCAAGGGCAGCACTCTCACTTCACCTCTTGAGTTCAGCTCTTTTGTGAAAGTTTGGATTAAGGCTGTAATGAGGTCATGAGCTGAGTGGCTTTGGCGGAACCCAAACTGAGCATCAGTGAGCAGGTTATTGCTGTGTAAATGCCACTTGATAGCACCGTTGATGACACCTTCCATCACTTTGCTGATGGTCTAGAGTAGACTGATGGAGTGGTAATTGGTTGGTTTGGATTTGTCATGCTTTTTGTGGACAGGACATACCTGGGCAATTTTCCACATTGATGACAGTGTTGTAGTTGTATTGGAACAACTTAGCTAAGGGCACGGTTAATTCTAGTTCACTATTACTGCCAGAATATTGTCAGGGTACAAAGCCTTTGTAGTATCCAGTACTGCTGAATACCCAGTATTGCTGAATAAAGGGCATTTTTTGTCAAAACTTTTTGTCATGCACTCATCAGGACAATTCACAAGAAAATGCCAATATCAGGGGAAATAACATATTTATACCGTATGAGAAGAGAGTGCTGATTGGTTGGCAAGTGGACTCAGATTGGTAGAGGCATTGTTATGGAGAATGCACAGGTTGATGTTGACTGACAGTTAACAGCCAAACATTGTTTGAAGTTTAAACCAGCCAGCTTAACTCTGATTGGTCAAGGTATTGCCCTGGAGAATGAACCAGCAAATGGCTGAGACTTATTTTATTTAGCTGAAGTAGGCACAGTGTTCTTTCTGTCTGCAAAGAACAGAGCCCTGTGCATTAATATTTGTTGCTTCCAGTTCATGCAAATGTGCGCACTGCGAGCCCAACTGACAATCTTAAATTGGTTGACGTTGAGAATTATTTAGCAAATGTTGCCCAATCCGTTCCTTGACGTACTAGTTGAGAAATCTGCCAGTGGTTCTTTACCATGGTCTACCGCAAACCTACCTTCACCAGTCAATACACATGTTGGGACTCTTTAGATTGGCCTTATCGGCAACCTCATAAATGGGACCTGAGCCATTTGCTCACCATGGCAAGCTTGATGCTAAAGTAGGGAGCATCAAAAACATCCTGCAGGATAATGGCTACCCTGATCAGATCATTTCACGCTGTATATCACACAAGCTAATGAATGGGCCCAAGGCTATCACTTTCAGCCCTGAAAAGTGGCCAGTTAGCTCTGATTACCCTGGAACAGAAAGGTATCTCAAAAAATTAAGCAGCAGGTGAAGCTAGCTTTTTTGCGCTGCCACTATGCACTAGCAACACGAGTGGTATACACCACTAACAGCATGCTGCCGACAAGCCAAAAAGACATTCTGGCTATCGCACAAAAGAGTAATGTGTATGAATTTCAGTGCCAGTGTGATGTTAGGTATGTAGGCCGTATGCCCCAAAGACTGGCAGATCATATCAAACAACATGTCCCTTCTGCTGTTTGCAACGGGCAAGGTACAGAACCTACCCATCCATCCTCAGCTTGCAAAACTCAAAGCACAGTGTCCAACATTAGATGTGATTACACGATTGGACAACATTTGCTAAATAATCCTCATTATGCTAAAAACTACGCTGGCAACCAGTTTAAGATTGTCAGTCAGGCTCGCAGCTAAAGAAAATAAATGACAACTATTCTCTGGTTCATTCCCCAGGGCAATCAATGTCTTGACCAATTAGAGTCAAGCTGCCTGGTTTACATTTCAAACAATGGTTGGCAGTTAACTGTGAGTCACCATCAACTGGTGCATTCTCCATGGCAACGCCTCTACTGTCAGATTCCACTTGCCAACCAATCATCACTCTCTTCTCATACAGTATAAAGTTGATCCTTCCCCTGACATTGGTATTTTCTTGTGAATTGTCCTGATCAGATCATTTGCACTGATGATCAGATCATCAGTGCAAGACAAAAAGCTTGAACAAAAAAGTCTCCTTTTTTTCAGCAGTACTCAAGTTCTGTACTACTAAATGACTAATAATATAGCCTTATCTTTTGCATTGATGTGCTGGGCTCCCCTATCATTGAGGATGGGGATATTTGTACAGCCTCTTCCTCTGGTTAGTTGTTTAATTGTCCTCCACCATTTATCACTGGATGTGGCAGGACTGCAGCGCTTTGATCTGATCCATTGGGGTTGCTTAGTTCTGTCTATCACATGCTGGCTCTGCTGTTTGACATGCAAGTAGTCCTGTCTTGTAGCTTCACCAGACTGACACTTAATTTTTAGGTTTGCCTGGTGCTGCTCCTGGCACTCCCTCTTCATTGAACCAGGGCTGATCCCCTGTCTTGATGATAATGGGGGACGTAGCAGGCCATGAAGTTAAAGAATGTGGTTGTATAAAATTTGGCTGCTGATAATGGCCCACAACTGTATATGGATGAGCAGTTTTGAGTTGCTAGACCTGTTTGAAATCTATTCCATTAAGTATGGTGGTAGGAGCGCACAACACAGTGTAGATTATGCTGAATGTGAAGGCGGGACTTCATCAAGGACTGTGCAGTGGTCACTGTATCACAGAAAGAGGCCATTTGGCCCTTTGAGTGTGCACTGGTTCTGTGAAACAGCATTATTCCTAGTTCCACTCCCCTGCCTTTTCCCTGTAACCTTGCATATTCTTTTTTTTCAGATAACCATCAGTTCCTTTTTGAAAACCTCGATCGAACTTGCCTCCACCAGCCTCTCAGGAAGTTTGTTCCCGACTCCAACCACCCCTTGGGTGAAAAAATTTTCTCTCACAGTACTATTACTCCTTTTGCCAATTACTTTGAATCTAGGCCCTCTAGTTCTTGATGCTCCCTTCAGTGGGAAAAGTTTCTCACTATTTATCCTGTCCATATCCCTTAGGATCTTGAATACCTCTATCAAGTCTCCTCTCAGTCTTCTTTTCTCCAAGGAAAACAGTCCCAACCTCTCCAATCTATCCTCATAGCTACAGTTCTTTATCTCTGGAATCATTCTTGTGAATCTCCCCTGTACTCTTTCCAATGCTTTTACATTCTTCTTCAAGTATGGCACCCAGAACTGGACACAGTGCTCCAGATGAGGTTGAACTAGTGTCTTATACAAGTTCAACATGACCTCCTTACTCTTGTACTCAATGCCCCTATTAATAAGGCTTAAGACACTGTATGCTTTATTAACTGCTCTCTCAACATATCCTGCCATCTTCAATGATAAATGTTCACATCTCCTTTAGAGTTTCTCCCTTTATTTTATACTGTCTCTCCATAATTTTTCCTGCCAAAAATGAATCACCTCACACTTCCCTGCATGGAACTTCATCTGCCACTTGTCCACCAATCCGCCAACATATCTACGCCCTTTTGAAGTTCAAGACTATCCTCATCACAGTTGACAACATTTTGAATCTTCATATCATCTGCAAATTTTGAAATTATGCCCTGAATACCACAGTCTAGGTCATTATTATATATCAGGAAGACCAAGGGTCCCAACACTGACCCCTGGGGAACTCCACTGCCAACCTCCCTCCAATCTGAAAAACATCCATTAACCACTACTCTTTGTTTCCTGTCACTCAGCCAATTTCTTATCCAAGTGCCTACTCTCCCTTTTAATCCATGAGCTAGAATTTTGTTCACAAGTCTGCTGTGTGGCACTGTATCAGATGCCTTTTGAAAATCTGAATACACCACATCAACAGGATTGCCCTTATCAACCTTCTCTGTTACCCCCTCAAAAAATTCTACCAATTTAATTAAACATTAGGAATCTATGCTGGCTTACCTTAGTTATCCTACACTTGTCTAAATGACTATTGATTTTGGCCCAAACTATAGTTTCTAGGAGTTTCCCTATCACTGAAACCAAACTGACTGATTTGTAGTTACCGGTGTTATTCTTACATCCCTTTTTGAACAAGGGTGTAACATTTGCAATTCTCCATTCTTCTGGTACCACCCCTGTGTCTAAGGAAAGCTGGAAGATTATCACTAGTGCCTCTGCAATTCCCACTCTCGCTTTCCTCAGTACCCTTGCATGTATCTCATCCGGTCCTGGTACCTTATCAATTCTAAGTAAAGATAGCCGTTCTAAAACCTCCTACTTCTTAATTGTAAATTCTTGTAGTGTACCAGTTACTTCTCTCTCAGCTCGGCCTGGGTAGCAAGTTCTTCCTTTGTAAAGACGGATGCATAGTACTCATTTAATACCTCCGTTATTTCTTCTGCCTCTACGTGTAAGTCCCCTTTTTTATCCCTAATCGGCCAAACTCTTCCTTTTGCCATCCTTTTATTATTTACAGGCTTCTAGAAGACCTCGGGATTCCCTTTTAAGTTTGCTGCCAGCCTCTTTACATGCTCTCCTCTTGCTTTTCTTGTTAGTTTTTTCACTTCCCCTCTGGTCCTTCCAAATTCACACAGATTCTCCATTGTATTTTCTACCTGACATCTGTCATACATGCACTTCTTCCTTTTCATCTTCACCTCTACCTCTCTCGTCATCCAGGATGTTCTGGATTTATTTGCTCTACTTTTCCCCTTCAAGGGAATATACCCTGACATTGCCTGCAATACCTTTTCTTTGAAGGTAGCCCATTGTTCTGCCACCATCTTTTCTGCCAACATTTGATTCCAACTCATACAACTCAGATGCATTCTCATTCCATCGAAGTTGGCTTTCCCCCAGTTAATTATCCCTGCTCTGGATTGCACTGGATTGTCCTCTTCCATGGCCATTCTAAACCTTATGATACAATGGTCACCATCCCCTAAATGCTCTCCCACTGACATTTGGTCCACTTGGGCTAACTCATTCCCCAGAATTAGGTTCAACAGTGCCTTCTCTCTCATTGGACTGGGAACATACAGCTGCAGAAAATTATCTTGAACACATTCCAGGAACTTTTGCCCCTCTTGTCCCTTTGCACTATTCCTATCCCAGTTTATATTTGGATAATTGAAGCCCCCCCCCATTATAATTACTCTATAATTCTTGCACCTCCTTGTAATTTCTTTGCAGACTTGTCTCTCTACATCCTTCCGCTAATTGGTGGTCGATATACTACACCGATCAATGTTATTGCACCTTTTTCATTCCTTACCTTTGGCCAGAAAGATTCTATCCTTGACCCCCCCCCTGGAATGTCCTCTCTCTCCAGGACTGCCATGCTTAATCAGTATTGCCACTCCCCCCCTTTCCTTCCTTCCTGTCTCTCCTAAACACTTTGTACCCAGGGATATTTAAGACCCAGTCCTGCCCTCCTTTGAGCCAGGTCTCTGTTATAGCAATAATATAATAATTATAATAATATAATACAATAATATCATAATTCTATTTGTCACCTTTTGGCCAGAATTTTCCAATCCTGCCTGCTGCGGGTTTTGTGGCGGGCGGGAGCACAGAATTCAGTGGCAGGCAAAAAGTCGCAAATCCATTGTTATAAAAACAAGTTGCAATTTTCCTGACTGTGTGTTCATGGCGGGTCCGTTATCCCACCGACTAGTGGTGCAAATGCCTTCTGCATTCATTAGCATGTCATGAATGCTCATTAAAACAGCTTCTCGCCGGAATCTTGCCACGCCTTCCAATCTTTCCTCACGCTAGCAGGAAATTACGTCGGACTCAAATGCATCTGATAAACAGTGGTATGCACAAGTTGGACTTCAGTTCATTGGTAACTTCGAGGTGAGTGGAACATACCTGCTTTAGTGCTGCACCGAACTTGTTGCGATAAACACCACTGTGCTGGGGCTGTAGCGTTGGACTGCTCCTTCTCTTTGCTTTCATTGTATTGAAGAGCACCACTGTGCTGTGGTACTCATGCAGGATCCACTTTCAGAAACTAGTGCTTCAACTGGGGGTGGGCTGTGAGGCGGGGTCAGGTTGACAAACACGATGGAGAAGGAAGGGGGTGGAATGGCAGTGAGAGGGAAGGGTGAACACTATGGGGGCAAAGTGGAGGGAAGGCTGTGGAATGGCAGTGAGAGGGAAGGGCAAACACTATGGGGGGCCTTTCTGGGATCGCCCTCTAACCTCCTGTTGCTTCAGGAATCTGCTTAGAAAGAAAGGAGGAAGACCTCCTTGTGATGAAAGCCACTTAAAGTCAATGGCTTCATTAGCACTGTCAAAGGGCTACTCAGAACTCAGTGGCTTCACATCACAGTCACTGCATCTCAAGCCTAACACATAGGAATGTAGAATTTGGGAATGCAGGCAATAGTGAAGGAGGCACAGCTGTATCATATATGGCATTCCATCGTTGAAGGCCTGTCATGTGTTCACCAGATGTGACATTCCTAATGGGCCAATGGGCATCCACTCATTGACCATGAGCAACTGATTGATCATTAATATGCCACACCAGAGATTGGAGCACAGAACTAGGTTGGGTCACTCATCTCACTTTAACATCCCACGCAGGGCTCAAGATGTTACATATTTAAGATGGCTTCTTGGTCACCTTGATGTGTGTGCTAGTGTCTCAGGGACAAGGTGGCATTGGCCACCATGTAAGTAGGGCAGGAAAAACTATGGACCCTTACAGTCTCCAAATATGTCACCTTCTGAGTTTTGCTTTCTTGCCCCTTGAATCAATAATGTCTTCAATGTTTCCTTTCAGAGAGAAGGCAAAAGCACATATGTGTCCAGGACTCAATGCTGCCTTTGTCAGGGTCCTAATGCAATGGAGGAGGCAGAGGAGGGAGAGGCGACTCCGTGCGCAGCTCCAGCAGGAGGGATATGGTCAAATGGAGCCATAGCATGAACAGAAGGGTCAGGAGTAGAGACCCAGACAATGGGGACAACTCACCAGACCTAGTGTTTATCGTCCAAGAGTCTCCTATTTACAAATGAGTGAGAGGCAATGCCGTGCACCTCTGCGCTTGTCCTGAGACCTGGTACATCACATATGACACATTTTTTTTGAAGACCTAACAACGCCATATGGAGTTGGAGGTATCCCCTACCAGTGGCTTTGAAGGTGATCGCTGCACTTAATTTCTTGGCCTCTGGTTCTTTCTAAGGATCAACAGGTGACCTGTGTGGGATCTCTCAATCTGCAACGCATCGATGCATAAAGGAGGTCACAGATGCCCTTTACAGGAAGGTCCATCATTATGTCAGGTTTGCTCTGGATGAAGATAGCCAGGCTGCAAGATCCACTGGCTTCGCCACCAACTCAGGCTTCCCTAGAGTGCAGGGTGCAATACAATGCACCCATGTGGCTAAACGGGCTCCATGGCAGCAGCCCCTAATGTTTATAAACCATAAGGGATATCATTCCATCAATGTACAGCTGGTGTGTGATCACCAGAAGCATATACTACAGGTTTATGAACGGTACCCTGGGAGTTGCCATGACTCCTACATCCAGAGTCACTCCCAGCTGCCTGATATTTTTAAGGGGCCATTACATCTGCAGGCATGGCTGCTTGGGGATAATGGGTACCCACTGAACTGCTGGCTGATGACACCAGTCCATCACCCTCAGAGTCGTTCCGAGGAGAGGGACAACCCTCTTGCAGCTCCACACGCCCTCTTATAGAGCAGACCACAGAGCTTCTGAAGATGCGTTTCAGATGCTTGGACCACTCAGGTGGCTCACTCCAATACACTCCCGACAGGATTTCCCACATCATCGCAGTGTGTTGCGCCCTTCACAAGCGCCCTGAGAATCTGGAGTGGATGTGTCACAGGCAGAGGGGGCTGCGAGTGCTGTCCTGAGAGGCCCCCGGGTGTCCGGCTACTGCTCAGCCTCCCTGTGGGTGCCTGAGGGCACTGGCCTGACTCCTGCAGGAGATGGTGCACCTGGAGGGGGGGTCAAGATGCCTCATCCCCATGTCGCCTACATCCTGATCGTGCCCACCAGGGTGCGAAGCTATGGAGTGCGGGGCCGAGCGTAAATCCGGCAAGACCTGCTGGACCAAGGTCTCCATGGCGGTTGCCAGACTTCCCATGGTGACTTTGAGGTGCTCGCATGTCAAAACCACGACATCAGACAGAACGCGGACCGACTCCTCCATCGTTTGCTCTAGTCTGCTGAGGAATTGCCGAATCTCTGCCTGATGTTCCACAGCCTGTGGTTGCATCTCCAGCATCGACTTGGCTGCCACTCCCACAGGCTCATCATGTGACTTGAACTGAAGGGGTGGCTGGTCTCCAGCAGCCCTCTGAGTGCCAGAGACCTGGGCTGTCCCTGCTTCTGACTGCTGCGGGGACGTGTCAGTGAGGTGTTCCCCAGAAATTGAGCCCGAGCCTCATCTACATCTGTGACCCACCGACGTGTGTGCCTCTGAGCTGGTGGAGGGTGTGTGTGAGTGCCGTGATGGTTCTTCCAGAGCTTCGTCCTCGGACATGGTCTGGGGACTCGCACTGGTGCTCGGCTGGTTTGGGAGCCTCGATCTGCTGGTGCCCAGAAAATAGAAAATAGAGTTTCAGTTAATGAGCATAAGCTAGATAAGACTGCACATGACTCACTGTGAATGTCAGGATTTGATGAAGTGATGGAGTTGTGATCCATTACTAGGTTAGTGGGAGAGGCTGATGTCCCCTTCCCCACAGGAGCGATCCCTGACCTCCCCAGCCAACTCGGCTGTAGCCTCCTCAAACACAGTGAGAGCGATGATGTCTGCCGTCCCTCCCCCAGTCTGTGCTCTCTTGTGCCTGCTGTGCACTAGCTTGGCCTGTATGAAGAAGAAAGAAAGGCATGTGATGAGAAGGGGTGGAGCAGAGGTTGGGTGAGATGAATGTTCTCTGTGTGTGGTGAGCCCTCCCCAGAAGAGCCAGAGGACGGAATGTGAGCAACATGAAAGATGGGATGGTGGCGATGTGAAAGTCTTGGTGAGAGAACGAGTGTTGGTATGTGTCCCACGTTAATGGTTGTATGAGATCCCTGAAGATAATGGCTATTTGAGTGCATGATGCCATGGTGAGAGTTTGATATTGGAGGGTGTTGAAGGATGACTTACCCTGGTGGAGTGGATGAGATCACTCATCCTCTTCCTGCACTGGGTGGCACTTCAGGTGCGGGTGCATGCCATGCCGACTTGATCCGTGATGTTCTCCCAGGCCAGAGAGGTGAGACTGCTGTGCTTCCTGCAGCCATCCCTGGGATAGAGCAGTTGCCTGTGCGCCTGCACCCTTCTGATCAATGCCTGGAGGGCCTGGTGTTTGAAGCAGGGTGCTGCCTTCCTGTCCAGGCTCTCGGCCTTCCTCTTCGGGCTGCCAGACATCTCTGGTGGGCTGGAGAGAGTGAGATTGTGTGTTGGCCTAGCGTTAAAATATGGCGCCCGGACCTTTGAACCCACCAGCTGACGGTGAGCGGACGAATGAGCTCCCGACCCGCCAGGGTATTCGGACCGATATGTGCCTCTTCATAATTAATGAGGCTCCAAGCGCAGAATCAGGCGCGATTTGCTACAATTATGGACAGCGGGCTGGAAACTGCCAAAACTGCCCGCCACTGCACTTAGTTTCATTTTGGGAAAATTCCACCTTTGGTCTGGAGCTCACCAGTCTTATTAACCACACTCCGTGTATTCACATACATGCACATTAACCCTGATTTAAGCTTTTTTTTACTTTCCCCCTTACTCTGACCTCATCTAATGACTTACTATTGCCTACTCTAATTCTATTAAACTCCCCAGGTATCCCATTTACCTTAATATTACTCTCTGATCTATCCTCCTTATCAGTTAATACTTCTCTACTTCCCACTCCTAGTTCCTCTCTTCTCCACTCTGAATTTCTCCTCAAGTTCCCATCCCCTGCGAATCTAGTTTGAACCTTTCCCAACAGCACTTGCAAACCTCCCCATGAGGACATTAGTCCCAGTCCTGTTATGGTGTAACCCGTCCTTCTCGTACAGGTCCCACCTGCCACATAACCATTCTCAATGCCTCAGGAATCTAAAGCCCTCCCCAACTTCTCCAATTCTTCAGCCACATGTTGAACTGCTCAATCTTCCAATTCTTATGCTCACTAGCACTGGCACAGGGAGTAATCTTGAGATTACTGCTCTTGAGATCCTGATTTTTAATTCTGTCCTCATTCCCTAAAATCTGTTTTCAGGACCTCGTCCCTTTTCCTACCTATGCCATTGGTCCCAATGTGGACCACAACCTCTAGCTGTTCAAACCGCAGCCCCCCCCCCACCCCCAGCCCCAAAAGAATGTCCTGCAGCTGCTCTGTGACATCCTTGAACCTGGCACCAGGGATGTAACATGTCATCCTGGAGTCATGTCTCCGGCTACTGAAACGCCTGTCTGCTCCCCTAACTATGGAATCCCCACCACCAAGGCATTTCCACTCTTCCTCCTCCCCTCCTGTGCAGCTGAACCACCCCTGGTGCCACAAACTTGGGTCTTGTTACAGTCCTCTGAGAAACCACCTTGCTTACCAGTATCCAAAATGGAAAAATGGTTAGGGAGTGAGATAGCCTCAGGGGATTCCTGCACTACCTACTTGTTTCTCTTAGATACTCTGGTGGTCACCCATTCCCTCTTTGCCTGTGTACTTAGCTCTAAATGTGCTATCCATGTAATCCTCAGCCTTGCAGATGCACCAAAGTGACTCCAGCCACTGCTTGAGTTCCACAACCAAGGACTCAAGTTTCTGCAGCTGGTGGCACAGCCTGCAGATATAGTCATCGAGGGCACTTTGTACCTGCATGACCTCCCACATCCTGCAGGATGCACATCCCACATGGCCCAGCTGCACTGACATGCCTTAAACTTTGTATAAAGTGTTTACTGCAGTGTGGTATAATATAATAACTCATCAGTCACTCACCAATCATCTCCTCTGTGCCAAGTCCAGGAAGGCCTATACTTACCAACCAATCAACTTTTGATACTCCTGTGACGTCACTTATAGATTTTATCTGTAAACTCCCGGAACTTTCTCTCCGCTGTTTTATAGGTTCGTTCTTTCTCTGAACTCCCATTGCTTTATGGGCTCTCTTATGTTGTTTGATTAGCTTAATTCAATGACTCTCTTAATTTAACTTAGAATAATTTTAATATATACCACACCTTTTCCTCCATGCAATGAACTTCCACCTAAACCTAATTCGCTACTCACTTGGTCTCCACCTCACTCTGGCATAGTCGTCTGTCTACTCACGTGCCCCTTACTGATCCACTCCTACTGATACTGTCATGGAAAAATCTGCAACAGGTAGATTGGTGAGGACGAGGTCAAGTAGGTTTTTCTCTCTTGTTGGTTTCCTCACCACCTGCTGCAGACCCAGTCTAGCAGCTATACCCTTCAAGACTTGGCCAGCTCGGTCAGTAGTGGAATCAAAACAGAAAATGCTGGAAAAACCCAGCAGTTCTGGCAGCATCTGTGGAGAGAGAAACAGAGTTAACATTTCAAGCATGTTTGACTCTTCTTCAGAGCTTTGGTGGGTAGTGGTACTACACAGCCACACTTGGTCCTGTACATTGAAATCCCCCACCAGAGTACAGGCATATTCATAATAATGGCGGGAGAATGGGGTTGAGAAACTTATCAGCCATGATTGAATGGCGGAGCAGACTCGATGGGCCGAATGGCCTAATTTCTGCTCCTATGTCTTATGGTCCTATGGTCTTATAATTTGGCCAAGTAGGTTGATAGAAATAATGTTAGAGCCTCTACCATCAATATCCATTTCTCCAGACTTCAGCATGCATGCAAAATTGCATGTTGCCATAGCAGCTTGGACTCCATGAGTGAACTGCAACACACCATCACCACCACCCAGTGTACATTCTATGCCCTTGCCATGCTCAATGCTTCTTCCAATTGGTGTTAAACGTGGAGGAGTACTGATTTATCAGCCGAGGGAGGACAGTAGCTAGTAATCAGCAGGTTTCTTTGCCCATGTTTGACCTGATGCCATGAGATTCATGGGGTCCGGAGTCACTGTTGAGTACTCCCAGGGAAACTTCCTCCTGACTGTAGCCCACCCTTCCTCTGCTGGGTTGGTCCTGCCAGTGGGACAGGACCAACTTAGGGTTGGTGATGGTGGCTTCTGGGACATTGGCTGGAAGGCATGATTTGGTGAGTATGACTATGTCAGGCTGTTGCTTATCTAATCTGTGGGATAGCTCTTCCAATTTTGGCACAAGCCCCCAGATGTTAGTAGGGAGGACTTTGCATGGTTGACACAGCTAGGTGTGCCATTGTCACTTCTGGTGCTCAGGTGATATTGAGTATTTAAAGTGAAATTTACCGTCTTATTTGAAAGATCACTTGCCTATTAATTCGTGAATAATTTGCCTTGGTTCTGATTTGTGTTAAAGTAAAAGCTATAAAAAATGAAACCTTGTTGTTAATTTTTTCATTTGAGGGTCATTCAGTAAATTTGGTTATTTTGGTTAATGATTCCCCCAAGAGGATTGTAAAAAGAACCATTTACTTGTCTTAGCTGCATATCCTTTGGTATCTTTATCTAACAAAAATCTACCAATCTTAGTCCGGAAAGCTCCAATTGTCCCAACATTCATAGCATTTTTGGGGCAGAGATTGATTGCCTCTTGATTGTCTTGATTGCCTCTTCAGAATAAAATAGTTTTCTCTTTATCTGCCCTATCGAATCCTTTAAATATTTTAAACGCCTCGGTCAGGTTGCTCCTCAATCTTCAACTCTCAAGACAAAGTCTAATTAATTAGGCCTATGGTTTTCCAGAAGCAGTTGCAATCACCGTAAGCTGGGTGAAACCCTTTTCCTTATTCTATTTAGCCTAGATGCCCAGTTAAAGATCTGGCCAGGTATTCTTCCTTTGCATTTGGGTGCAAATAATTGCTTGGGTGGAGGAAAGTTGGGGAAAATTGAGTTGATTCAGTTATGAGAGACTTGCTTCAATTTTATCAGCTGATTTTCTTCTTTGTGTTCCATCCAGGTGATTACTGATTTTCATTCAGTAAAATAAGAACATGTTTACTTTTTTCACTTCTGTGATAGGCCTTAGAATTATTTCTAAAAGAGATCCACTGCTTAAAAACGTGCTTTTATTTAGGTGCATCATATTTCTGACTTGATCTCTGTGCATTATTATAAATTTTATCACTGATTAATCATTCTGCTCTTCTTTTTTATTTACAGCTCAGTTCTTTTTGTAAAGATTGCTGTCGACCTGAATCATGTCTTTTGAGTTGCAAAAAGAAGAATAAGAGCTCCTATCACTTGTATGAGCTTGAGGTGAAGGCTGTACTAACCAGTTTGATCACATCCAGTTACGCTTGAAGACTTTTAAGGATCACAAACAAGATGATTTGGTAATAGATTTGATGACAGTGAGTTTTTACAGATGATAGAACTCCAATGACATGAATGTTACCACAGCAGACACACTTGGGGGTACAAATATGCAAATATCTTTGTGACAGCATGAAGAAGTTTAGATTGTTATCTCATCAGTTGTGCCAACTTTAATTCAGATAACTACATTCTGGTAAAGCCAATAACATTATATAAGAATGGTAACTAAACAATCATTCAAGAACCAAGGGCTTATGCCTTTCTATTTACTACAAATAAGATTTCAATGTGCCTAGGCACTAAATTTTCATATAGATTGATACATTTTTCATCTGCTTTTCTATTTGTTAATGGTATAATATTGGTATTAATACTTAAATATAATTTTCTGGACAATGTAATACACCTGTGATTGTGATATCAATGTGAGCTTTTTACAAAGTATTTTCTGATAAATGTACTCAATTTAATGCTAAGGTAAAAGAAAAATATTGCAGATGCTGGAAATCTGAAATAATAACAAAAAATGCTAGAAAAACTCAGCAGGTCTGACAGCATCTGTGGAGAGAGAAACCGAGTTAATGTTTCGAGTCCGTATGACTTTTCTTCAGAGCTCATACAGAGTCATAGAGACTCGAAACGTTAACTCTGCTTCTCACTCCACAGATGCTGCCAGACCTGCTGAGTTTTTCCAGCATTTTTTGTTTTTACACCCAATTTAGTACATTTTAAGTTCATTCTGTACAGATTCAAGGATCATATGTTGAAGAACCTCTTAAATTCTGCTGAATTTTTAGGAGAGTAATCATTGATATTTTAGTCTTTGGGGTTTAGATTTTCTTTTCTAAGATCAATTGTAATTTCTTGCCACCACCTTTTGCTCAGATCAATCACCTCAGCACAGTCAGTGAGTCAAACCTGGGACCTCTGGACTGGATAAAAAAGAAAAGAAATACTTTAATTTATATAGCGCCTTTTACAAGTTCAGGACATTCCAAAGTGCTCACAGCTAATGTAGTACTTTTGAATTGAAGTCACTGTTATAGGAACAACTGCAGTGAATTTGCACAAAGCAAACTCCCACAAACACCAGTGAGATCATAAAACAAAAACAGAATTACCTGGAAAAACTCAGCAGGTCTGGCAGCATCGGCGGAGAAGAAATCAATTAACGATTTCTTCTCCGCCGATGCTGCCAGACCTGCTGAGTTTTTCCAGGTAATTCTGTTTTTGTTTTGGATTTCCAGCATCCGCAGTAGCTTTTAGCTTTTTGTTTTTACCAGTGAGATCATTGTGGTTTAGATGTTGATTCCTAGCTCAGTTGCACTTTGCCTCTTCCAGTTAAGGCACCAGGGGAGCTTTTTAATATAAATTCCAAGTGACAACTTTTAGAAAAAAAATAGATTGGATTGTTTTTAATGCTGTGAGTAGAAATACTTCATGGTAAGGAAATACTGGAGGAATGACTGACTGTTGAGTTATGAAGGGTTGAGCTTGACTCCATGTAGTTTGATATATGCATGAGAATGGGCAGTAGTTGATTGTAATGGACAAGCAATGCAATGTGGGTTACAATAGCAGGATTATATTATTATAGGTTATTGGCATCTTTCTGTCTCAGGAGATGATAGATTGTGCCTAGGGTGTATGTCACTTCCATATTGAACATTGTCTGTTGTGATGGTAGAGGCCAGTACGTGAATGGCAGTCTCTTCCGCAGCTGGCACAGGTGAAAGGTGTTGGCCTGACTTTGACTGATGTATTTTCCTTCCTGTGGGCTTTCTTTTCCAGGACCTAGTCATTTCTTTTGACCTCTGCTTTTTCCACACCCTTCCTGACTGCTTGTCTCCAGCAGTCCCCTGGCCTAGATAAAAAATAAAATAAAGACTTGAATTTATAAAGCACCTTTTACAAGTTCAGGCACTCTGGTCAGCAGCGAGGACTCCCCATGCACCGACTCCAATCCTGGTCAGCTTAAAGTTCTGCTTTCAGATATCCTTGTATCACAGATGTGGTCTAGTGTCGATAGCAAGCTCACCATAGAACCTATCTTTGGGTATGCTGCCATCATCCATTCATCTTACATGACCATTCCATAGCAGATGGAATGGAAATATTACAAGGAAAATGAACCCATTGGAAGATTTTCAGTTGGATGACTGGATTGTGGTGAATCAATTGGAATGGCTTTATAAAATCGTGTGGCACCCTGCTGGTGGTAGTATTTTTATTACTATCATCCTTCATATGTCAAATTCCATTTTTACTCATTAGGATTCGAAAGCTTTTGCCAGTATTCTCTTGTTGAAATCTCCAAAGTTCTGTCCATTTTCCCATGAAAATTGCAAATAGTGGCTCTGATTTTCAGTCATGTTATGCACATTGTGCATAATTAGTAAGAGAACAGGAGAAGGGACAGCTCCTTTGATTTTATGGAACCAAAATAGTTTATGTAAAAAATAGAAAGGAGAAACCTCAGTATTTGCTATATGGCAGCATCTGAAACTATGGTGCACAGTTCAGTTCGATCTTCCATGCCTTTATCAATGATCTTTTCATTAAGCTTTTTCATTTAATTTTTAATTTCATCCAGGTGAAGGCTAGTTAGTGCTGAGGAAACAGAGCACTCTCGGCACCAAATCCAGCACATCCAGATCAGGTACAGGACTGGCCTTTGTTTACTCCAACCCAACTTTTAGTTCAAGCGGAAAAGGTCATTGATGTGACACTTCCATATCTGTGTCAACCATCCATGTGACCTCTTTGTGTAAGGTTACCAGTTCAGTGTCAGTTTGTGGGTGGCAGGATGCTTTGAACCCATGCTCACTAGTGCTGAGACCTAGGGTCAGGCGGTTGCTACAATGGCAGATGAGTTTTATTTCATTAACCTAGATTGAATCCATGGCTGGGATTTTATGGGGCAGGCAGTGAGCTTGGATGGTGGTGTGGGCCGAAAAATTGTTTGGCGTACTTGTCGACTTGCCACGACAGCTGGCATTTTACCAGCATTGGGGAAGGTGATGGACAGTCCCTACAGAGACCAGTTGAGGCCCTTAAGTGGTCAACCCTGGAAGGCCTCCCTATGGGCTCATGGGAGGGAGGGACCCACCTAATCAGGCACCCTGTAGCCCCCCTTGGCAGCAAGGAGCACCCTGTGGAAATCAACCTCCCTGCCTTCACCAACTATACTTCCCCTTGGGGCCTCTCCTCTCCTCTCCTCCTGATTGGCCACAGTGACCCTGATCCCACTACCTTGGTGTCCATGATGATGCTGTGGGCTGGGTGAAGGCCGTCACCCCTGGTAGCACTGCTGGCACTGAAGAGCTGCCAGCTTTCTGATTGGCTGGCAGCTCTTAGGCATGGGATCCTGTCCTTTAAAGGAACAGGAGCCCCGAAACCAGGTAGTCAATTGCCTGATGAGCCAAAAATCTGGTCAGCATTCCCATAAGTGACCGGGGTGGGGTTGTCCCTGACTTCCTGGACCCTGGACAGGGCCATTGCCATCCTGTAAAATCCTGGCCCATGTTGCAATGGTGAAAAGGCATTGTTAACCGACTGTGCCAACTGGTCCCTGGGCTTTTACATCTTAATGAATGAAGTAAGTGGAGTGACTTCATTAGGAAGTATATGTCTTCCACTAGACCAGAATTTTCTGAAAAGTAGCTGCCAGCTGGGAAGATTTTATTTTTGTGAATGGCTCTTCAATTATTAGCAGCTCGAGGGCATTTCAAAAGCAGATGGCTCTTATTTGCCATTGAGGAATGGAGAGTTGTACTCTACTTTATAAATTAGTACTGAGAAAGCTTTTCTATGGGTAGAATTGAGATACCTAATGCCATATTTTTGTCTGTTCCCTTTAAAATGTTAGAACTTTTTTGACACCCAAAGGCTAGCAATGGCAAAATGGCACCTGGCTGTGGTTTTCCAGTGGATGATTTTTGCAATCTGACTTTGTAAGATGAGACAATTGGTTAATCATAATGCACTGCAATAATCATCCTTGCACACTTCTTAAGCAGTTGAAATAGTATAAGTGACAAAAGGCAAAGTCGCACGGGATCAGAGGTGAGCTGGCAAGATGGATACAGAATTGGCTTGGTCATAGAAGACAGAGGGTAGCAGTGGAAGGGTGGTTTTCTGAATGGAGAGTTGTGACTAGTGGTGTTCCACAGGGATCAGTGCTGGGACCTTTGCTGTTTGTCGTATACGTAAATGATTTGGAGGAAAACGTAACTGGACTAATTAGTAAGTTTGCAGACGACACTAAGGTTGGAGGAATTGCAGATAGTGAAGAGGATTGTCAAAGGATACAACGGGATATAGATCGGTTGGAGACTTGGGCAGAGAAATGGCAGATGGAGTTTAATCTGGACAAATGTGAGGTAATGCATTTTGGAAGGTCTAATACAAGTAGGAATTATACAGTAAATGGCAGAACCCTTAAGTGCATCGATGGGCAGAGGGATCTGGGTGTACAGGTCCACAGGTCACTGAAAGTGGCAACGCAGGTGGATAAGGTAGTCAGGAAGGCATAGGGCATGCTTTCCTTTATCGGCAGGGGTATTGAGTATAAAAGCTGGGAAGTCATGCTGCAGCTGTATAGAACCCTGGCTAGGCCACACTTGGAATATTGCGTGCAATTCTGGTCGCCACATTACCAGAAGGATATTGAGGGATTGGAGAGAGTGCAGAGGAGGTTTACCAGGATGCTGCCTGGTCTGGAGGCTATTAGCTATGAGCAGAGGTTGGAGAAACTCGGATTGTTCTCACTAGAGCGATGGAGATTGAGGGGCGACTTGATAGAAGTTTACTAAATTATGAGTGGCATGGACAGAGTAGATAGTCAGAAGCTTTTTCCCAGGGTGGAAGAGTCAATTACTAGGGGACATAGATTTAAGGTGAGAGGAGAAAACTTTAGAGGAGATGTGCGGGGCAAGTTTTTTATGCAGAGGGTAGTGAGTGTCTGGAATTCGCTGTCAGAGGAGGTGGTGGAAGCAGATATGATAGTGGTGTTTAAGAGGCAGCTTGACAAATACATGAATAGGATGGAAATAGAGGGATACGGACCCCAGAAGTGCAAAATGTTTTAGTTTGACAGGCAATATGATCGGCGCAGGCTTGGAGGGCCGAAGTGCCTGTTCCTGTGCTGTACTTTTCTTTATCCTTTGTTCTAAAAGGTCTGGTAATCCTACCTTGGCTTGTTTAATACTTGTATGTAATTGCTCTAGGAAAATTAAGAACATAAGAATATAAGAAATAGGAACAGGAGTATACAATACAGTCTCCGAGTCTACTCCACCATTCAAAATGATCATGGTTGATCTTCTGCTTCAACTTTACTTTCCCAGCCACTCCCCATATTCCTTGATTTCCTAAGAGACTAAAAATACAAATTCAAAATACTATGTATGTTGGAAATCTGAAATAAAAGCACAAAATACTGGAAAGACTCAGCAGATCTGGCAGCATTTGTGGAGGAGAGAAACAGAGTTAGTATTTCAGGTCTGTGACCATTCATCAGAACACAGAAAAATTATAAATGTAATAGGTTTTGAGTAAAGGGAAAGGGGGGAAGGGTGGAAAAAAGAACAAAAGGAAGTTTGCAGGAAGGGAAGGAGAGATTAAATGCTGAAAAGCTTTCATGGTGCAAGGCCAAAGGGAGCAGTAATGTAATCAGTAAAGAAACAAAAGATGTGGCTAGTGAAGGTGTGAATGGCGGGATTATGAACAACTACTGCCCAAAAGAAAAGGTAATAAGAGAGAAACAAGAGAGAAGAAACCTGTCCAGCAAAAAAAAAATTGATCAAGGCAGAGGCTTTTGTGTATAAAGCCACCAAGGCTCTAGTTTTTACACCAGTGGATCCTTCCAGACTGGAGCTGGTGACATCACCAACAAATTTCTGCATATCATCCATTCTTGCATGTATGAGGTCACCAAGATCCAGTAGACCAGGAGATCGGACTTCATTGCCTTCTTTCAAAACAGAGGGCAGCAGGAGGAGTGGACACAGTTTTGCCAGGATGGCAGATTTCCCCGTGTTGCAGGGCATGATTTACTGCATGCACATTGTCTTGTGGGTGTCTGTAGTAATCTGATGTGTAATATACCTTTAAGACAGGTGTTGTAACATAAGGTCACATGATCTTAATACCCAATAGCAGAGTAGCACAGGCTACCTCTGTGAGAGCGACTTGAGTTAGACACTGAAGAGTGAAAACAGAGTTTTGAGTTGTGAGCACAGAAGTGTAGCTGCTGAGTTTATTTTGTAAATAAACAGCATGTGTTTATTCTAACAACAATCTCCTGGTGTTCTCTGTCTCTGTACCAACTCGGTCATGCCCAAACGAGCGTGCAACCCGGATCCTTTAGCCCCAACAAACCAAAGGGCACTGGATCCAACAAATTGGCAATGAGAGTAAAAGCACAAAAAGCCATGGAAAAATTGAGGTAAAAAGCGAGGAAGAACGAAGGAAATTGGGCCGTACCTCACAAGGTAGTTGTAAGTAAAAAAAAAGAAAATTTTCTTCTTGGTCATTAAGCAATCCCCTCAGAGCACGCCGCAGTTTGGAAGAGTTGAGCCTTTCGACCCAACCTCGGACGACTGGCCTCACTATGATGTTCTTCCAGGCAAGCGACATTGCAGGGGAGGCGAAGAGGCGTGCAGTCCTTCTGTCCACGTATGGGAGTAAGACATATGGATTAATTAGAAATCTGTTGGTGCCCCGTGCCCCAGACTCGAAAATCGTTGATGATTTAGTGAACCTCGTAAAGAATCATTACCAGTCCAAACCATCAGTGACAATGCAACTGTTTAAATTTAACTCAAGAATCAGAGCTGTGGGGGGAGACAGTTGCTTGTTATGTGGCAAGTCTGAAACAATTAACTGAATATTGCGAGTTTGGTACATCTATCAATAATATGCTTAGAGATTGTTTGGTGTGTGTTATAAACAAGAAGGCGATTCAGAAGGGATTACTGGCTGAAACAAATTTAGATTTTCAGAAGGCATTGGAAATCGCTCTGGCAATGGAAGGTGCAGTGTGAGACTCAGAAGCCATACGAGGAGCATAAAATAGCGCCGTCCTCCACATTGGGCAGGGAGCCTCAACCAAAAAGAACATGAAAGTGCAGGGCTTTACTCAAAAGCAGGAAGCAGCCACCGCTAGCAGACAAATTAAAAGGGATAACTTAGCTGCAAAAACATGGCAGAAACAGAGATGGAAGCAGACAACCCTGTATTGAACCACAGTTTAAAAAGGATCGAATGCTTCTTCTGCCTCCATATGGACACCTCATGAGACATTGTAAAGATAAAATCAAGCAGACTTTCAGACAAAAGCAAAAAACCACTGAGATAAACAGTGTTGAAAAGCCTGAAGTAATAGATCCTGATATGTGTTCGCTATATAATTTTAAGGTAGGAAGAACAGGACCTATCAATGTAACCATGAGAGTGAATGAGAAGCCTATCAGAATGGAGGTAGTTACTGGTGCAGCTACTACAGTGGTTGATAAGCATACTTTTGAATACCTGAATCATGGAGAATGTTAGCTGAATTTAGAAGAAACTGATGATAAATTAAAAACTTATACGGGAGAAGACATATAAGTCAAGGGTGTATATAAAGTCACAGTACACTACGGAGCTCAAACAGTGAGATTAACCATGATGGTGGTAGCAGGCAGAGGTCCAAGCATACTAGGACAAAACTGGCTGAGGGAAATCAACCTTGATTTGTCACAGTAATTCCAAAAGAAAAGTGAACACCTGCCGAAAGACCTTCACCCACTATCAGTTTCCTCCTCAACAAAAACAGAATTACCTGGAAAAACTCAGCAGGTCTGGCAGCATCGGTGGAGAAGAAAACAGTTGACATTTCGAGTCCTCATGACCCTTCGGCAGAACTGAAGTATAGTTAGGAGAGAGGTGAAATATAAGCTGGTCTAAGGTGGGGGGTGGGGGGAGAGAGAAGTTGAGGGTAGGGTGGTTGTGGGGACAAGCAAGCAGTGATAGGAGCAGATAATCAAAAGATGTCACAGACAAAAGGATCAAAGAGGTGTTGAAGGTATTATCTAAGAAAAGTGCTAATTAAGAATGGATGGCAGGATACTCAAGGTACAGCTCTAGTGGGGGTGGGGTGGAAAGACTAACAAAGTATTAGTTGTAGATTTAAAAATAATGGAAATAGATGGGAAAAGAAGAATCTATATAAATTATTGAAAAAAAAAGGAGGGGGAAGAAACGGGGTGGGGATGGGGGGAGGGGGAGTTTAAGATCTAAAGTTGTTGAATTCAATATTCAGCCCGGAAGGCTGTAAAGTGTCTAGTCGGAAGATGAGGTGCTGTTCCTCCAGTTTGCGTTGGGCTTCACTGGAACAATGCAGCAAGCCAAGGACAGACATGTGGGCAAGAGAACAGGGTGGAGTGTTAAAATGGCAAACGACAGGGAGGTTTGGGTCTTTCTTGCGGACAGACCGCAGGTGTTCTGCAAAACGGTCGCCCAGTTTGCGTTTGGTCTCTCCAATGTAGAGGAGACTGCATTGGGAGCAACGAATGCAGTAGACTAAGTTAGGGGAAATGCAAGTGAAATGCTGCTTCACTTGAAAGGAGTGTTTGAGCCCTTGGACGGTGAGGAGAGAGGAAGTGAAGGGGCAGGTGTTGCATCTTCTGCGTGGGCATGGGGAGGTGCCATAGGTGGGGGTTGAGGAGTAGGGGGTGATGGAGGAGTGGACCAGGGTTTCCCGGAGGGAATGATCCCTGCGGAATGCCGCCAGTGGGGGGTGAAGGGAAGATGTGTTTGGTGGTGGCATCATGCTGGAGTTGGCGGAAATGGCGGAGGATGATCCTTTGAATGCGGAGGCTGGTGGGGTGATAAGTGAGGACAAGGGGGACCCTATCATGTTTCTGGGAGGGAGGAGAAGGCGTGAGGGCGGATGCGCGGGAGATGGGCCGGACACGGTTGAGGGCCCTGTCAACGACCGTGGGTGGAAAACCTCGGTTAAGGAAGAAGGAGGACATGTCAGAGGAGCTGTTTTTGAAGGTAGCGTCATCAGAACAGATGCGACGGAGGCGAAGGAACTGAGAGAATGGGATGGAGTCCTTACAGGAAGCGGGGTGTGAGGAGTTGTAGTCGAGGTAGCTGTGGGAGTCGGTAGGCTTGTAATGGATATTGGTGGACAGTCTATCATCAGAAATTGAGACAGAGAGGTCAAGGAAGGGAAGAGAAGTGTCAGAGATGGACCATGTGAAAATGATGGAGGGGTGGAGATTGGAAGCAAAATTAATAAATTTTTCCAGGTCCCGACGAGAGCATGAAGCAGCACCGAAGTAATTATCGATGTACCGGAGAAAGAGTTGTGGGAGGGGGCCGGAGTAGGGCTGGAACAAGGAATGTTCCACATACCCCATAAAGAGACAGGCATAGCTGGGGCCCATGCGGGTACCCATAGCCACACCTTTTATTTGGAGGAAGTGAGAGGAGTTAAAGGAGAAATTGTTCAGTGTGAGAACAAGTTCAGCCAGACGGAGGAGAGTAGTGGTGGATGGGGATTGTTCGGGCCTCTGTTCAAGGAAGAAGCTAAGGGCCCTCAGACCATTCTGGTGGGGAATGGAGGTGTAGAGGGATTGGACATCCATGGTGAAGAGGAAGCGGTTGGGGCCAGGGAACTGGAAATTGTTGATGTGACGTAAGGTGTCAGAGGAATCACGGATGTAGGTGGGAAGGGACAAGGGGAGAGAGAAGGGAGTCAAGATAACGAGAAATGAGTTCCGTGGGGCAGGAACAGGCTGACACGATCAACGCAAACTGGAGGAACAGCACCTCATCTTCCGACTAGGCATTTTACAGCCTTCCGGGCTGAATATTGAATTCAACAACTTTAGATCTTAAACTCCCCCTCCCCCCATCCCCACCCCGTTTCTTCCCCCTCCTTTTTTTTTCAATAATTTATATAGATTCTTCTTTTCCCATCTATTTCCATTATTTTTAAATCTACAACTAATACTTTGTTAGTCTTTTCACCCCACCCCCACCAGAGCTGTACCTTGAGTATCCTGCCTTCCATTCTTAATTAGCACTTTTCTTAGATAATATCACCACCTTCAACACCTCTTTGATCCTTTTGTCTGTGACATCTTTTGATTATCTGCTCCTATCACTGCTTGCTTGTCCCCACAACCACCCCACCCTCAACTTCTCTCTCCCCCCGCCCCCCACCTTAGACCAGCTTATATTTCACCTCTCTCCTAACTATACTTCAGTTCTGCCGAAGGGTCATGAGGACTCGAAACGTCAACTGTTTTCTTCTCCACCGATGCTGCCAGACCTGCTGAGTTTTTCCAGGTAATTCTGTTTTTGTTTTGGATTTCCAGCATCCGCAGTAGCTGTTAGCTTTTTGTTTTTATCAGTTTCCTCCTGTCTGAGTACGTACCTCTGGAAAAATATGAAGAGAAACGGGAAGAGCTCTGCACATCTCTAAGTAAAATGAAGAATGAGTTGGCAGAGAAGGCTCAACAATGCTTAATTTTCCAGGGGGCGGTGCACCAATGCAAAAAAGACACGGAAGAGTTGAAAAATCAGCTACGTGAAACCAATGAGGCTTTCGAGGCAGAAGTCGCGGAATTTTCTGAGAAGCAGACAGATGATGAAATTCTGGAAAACTCAACCATTGAGTTCACTCAAGTCGAACTTACATCTGAGATTAGTTTGGCCAATATGGAAGCCGAAAAGAAGGCCGAGAATAAAGTCAGTGTCAGAAAGAAGAATGCCCATTGAAAGAAGACACAGAAATACAAATAATACCATTAATCTTAGCAGCGTATGAGTATACTTTTATTCATAGACCCAGAAGTCAAATTGCAAACGCAGAAGCACTCAGTCATTTACCCTTGCAAGTAAAGGATGAAGATGTTCCGATTCCTCAGGAATTCATTTTGTTATTGAACTTCCTGGACTCATCACCAATTTGTCCAAAACAAATTAAAGGTTAGCCAAACCAAGAACCAGTCTTACCAAAGTGAGAAATCAAGTTCTTCATGGTTGGTCACAAAAACAAGAATCTGATGAAATGAAACTGTCTTTCCAGAGAAGATACGAGACAACCAACCAAGAAGGTATTTTATTGTGGGGAGCTCGAGTGATTGTTTCTCCAAAAGGACGAAAGCCATTGTTATCTGAACTTCACAGTGTGCAGCCTGGAATTTCCAAAACGAAGACAATAGCACGTAGCTATAGGTGGTGGCCGGAAATGGATGGAGAAATAGAAGACTTAGTGAGATGTTGTATGCAGTGTCAACAAGTACAAAAATTACCTGCAGCAGCTCCGTTACACCCCTGGGAGTGGCCAGAGAGACCATAGGTATGAATACGCACTGACTATGTGGGACCTTTTATGGGAATAATGTTTCTACTTATCATAGACACTCATTCAAAATGGATGGACATATACGAAGTGAGGTCACCCACATCTTCCGCTACAATAGACAAGCTACGACAAAGTTTTGCAATTAATGGACTACCTGAAGTGCTAGTATCAGATAATGGAACAGTATTCATGAGTGCTGAATTTAACTGATTTACAAGCCTCAATGGTATTGTTCATGTGAAAACATCTCCATACCACCCTTCTTTAAATGGACTCGCCAAGAGAGCAGTTCAGATATTCAAATCTAGTATGAAGAAATTATCTGGAGATTCTATCGCAACTAAATTAACACATTTTCTTTTCCATTATAGAACCACCCTTCATTCGACAACAGGTGTCTCACCTGCAGAATTGTTGATGAAGCATCATCTCCGATTGAGACTGAGCCTAATCATGCCAAACTTGGGCGGGAAGGTAGAAAGAAGACGGGAAAGTCAGAAAATGGGACTGTCACAGTCAGGACAGAATATTTAATGTAGGAGGGGAAGAATTTGTGAAAAATTTTAGAGAAGGACCAGCATGGTTGTTCGATGAAATAAGTTGAAGGTTGAGTAATAAGAAGACATGTGGATCATATAAGAAGAGGAGAAACCAAATGGCCCAGAAATGATTCCACTGTGGTTCGCGACTGAATGAGCATTTCCTGTTGAAAGAACTCAACTGAGTACAAATGTGTTTGAAGGGCCAACTGTATCTGAAAGAGTCGAAGAAACAGGTTTACAGGTACCTACTGAAGAACCAGATGTTCTGACGACTCCAGTAAAAGAGGTTTCAAATCAAACTTCAGAAGCTGTAGAGCTGAGACGTTCTACACGCATAAGGAAACCCCCAGAGAGATTGACTGTGTAAATAATTGATCTGTGTAAATAACTTGATATAGCAAAAAATTGTAAAATGTATTTTTCAGTAAAGAGGCAGTAAAGGGGGAGGGATGTAGTAATCTGATAATAAAGGTAATATACCTTTAAGACAAGTGTTGCAATGTAAGATCACATGACCTTAATACTCAATGACAGAGTAGCGTGGGCTACCCCTGTGAGAGAACCGTGAGTTAGTCACTGATAAGTGATGACAGAGTTTTATATCCCAAGCACACAAGTGTAGCTGCTGAGTTTAGTTTGTAAATAAACAGCACGTGTTTATTCTAACAACGATCTACTGATGTTCTCTGTCCCTGTACCAACTTGGTCACCCCGAAACAAGCATGTAATCCAGATCCTTTAGCCCCAACAAACCAAGGGCACTGGATCCAACAGTGCCAGATCTCAATGGGGCGATGTATCCAGATCGCAAAGGGTACCATTCGCTTAATGTGCAGTTAGCTTGAAACCACAACCCGAGCACATGTTGATGAATTTCCATTACTCTTGCAGCAATCACGGTTTACATTCTACTCCAGTCAGCTATTTTAGCCATCTTTGAGCTACCACATTGGGCCAGAGAGTAACTGTTTGGTGTCAGGGGCTACGAGCTGAACACGCAAGCAATAACTTCCCTTTGTATCCAATCACAAATAGATAGTTCCTACACTGACAGCAATGCTGCAACTAGGATTGTCATTGAGCAAATCATTGGCATTGTGAAGCAATGGTTCTGCTGCTTAAGCCTCTCTAGCACTTGCTGTAATGAGTCTCCTGATTCGTGGTGGCCTGCTGCACCCCTTGCAAAAGCTCAAGGTAATCGGGAGGAGTCAGCATGGTTTCATGAAAGGGAAATCATGTTTAACCAATTTATTAGAGTTCTTCAAAGGAGTAACATGTGTAGTGGATGGAGGGGAGCCTGTAGACGTACTGTACTTGGATTTCCAGAAGCACTTGATAAGGTGCCTCATCAAAGGTCATTGCGGAAAATAGAAGCTCATAGCGTAGGTGGTAACATATTAGACTGGATAGAAGATTGGCCGGCTGGCAGAAAACAGAGAGTATGGATAAATGGGTCTTTGTTTGATTGGCAGGATATGATGAGTGGAGTCTCGCAGGGGTCTGTGCTGGGGCCTCAACTTTTTACAATTTATATCAATGACTTAGATGAGGGGAGTGAAGACATGGTAGCACAAAGATAGGTAAGAATATGTTGTGAAGAAGACATAAGGAGTTTGCAGATGGATATAGATAAGTTGAGCAAATGAGCAAAAATCTGGCAGATGGGGTATAATGTGGGAAAATATGAAGTTGTTTGCTTTGACAGGATGAATAAAAAAGCAGAGTATTATTTAACCAGAGAATGACTACAAAATTCCGAGGTGCAGAGGGGTCGAAGTGTTTTTGTGCATGAGTTACAAAAAGTTAGTACGCAGGTACAGCAAGTAATTAAGAAAGCTAATGGAACACCAACCTTTATTACGAGAGGAATTGAACATAAAAGTAAGGATGTTATGCTTCAGTTAGACAGGGTATTGGTGAGACCACATCTCGAATGCTGTGTGCAGTTTTGGTCTTATTTATGGAAAGATGTAAATACATTGGAGGTGGTTCGGAGGAGGCTTACTCGATTGATATCTGGAATGAGTGGCTTGTCTTATGAGGATAGGCTGGGCTTATTTCCACTGGAGTTCAGAAGAGTGAGGGTGACTTGATTGAAGTATATAAGATCCTGAATGGTCTTGACAAGGTGGATGTGGAAAGGATGTTTCCTCTTGTTGGTGAGTCCAGAGCTAGGGGGTACTGTTTTAAAATTAGGGATCGCCCTTATAGGATAGAGATAAGGATTTTTTTTCTCTGAGGGTTGTGTGACTTTGGAGCTCTCTGCCTCAGAAGGCGATGGAAATATTTTTAAGGCAGAGGTAGATAGATTTTTGTTAGTTAAGGGAATCAAGGTTTTTGGGGGTAAATGGGAATGTGGATCTCGAAACACAAACTGACCAGCCATGATCCTATTGAATGGCGGAACAGGCTCGACAGGCCGAATGGCTTACTTCTGCTCCCATTTTGTATGTTAATGTGTCATCATGAGGGTGCAGTTTTTGCCACCAGGCCTATGCCACTACCCATGATACAGGAGGAAGGAAGGTGGCAGCTGGTATATCATTGCACCAGATGGGCTCTCCATGAGCATCTCATCAGACTCCAGCCCCCTAAAAAGTTGCCCAGATCACTGTTGTTCCTCCCTTCCCTACCCTTTCCATGTCTCTTTTATGGTCCATCACATTGTTCCCTTGAGTAAAATTCTGAAATCAGAGATGCCACAAAACACCCATTTCGTACCAACTTAATCAAACAACACTTCCAATAATACATACAATACTCAACTATTCACTGCTGTGCTTTCCCTTATTGTCTGCCTTGTGAGTGCCTTTGCCTGGCCTACTGCTGCTTAGTGCTACCTTAGTGGCTGCATACTTAACTGGTGAAAGGCTGATGACTTTCATTGTTGGAGACTGCAAATGGCCTTACAGATCACCCTCAAGCAGCACTGAGCCTTGAAAGGCGAATTGTACGACCTTGGCATGGGTGACAGCAGTCTGGGCTGGCTGGCTGGCTGACAGGCAACATTAGAGGCACTGGTGGAATGACAGTAGTGGGAGTATAAATGCTCTCATTCTGAGAGAGGTGAGAGCAGGTTTCTTCACCACTGCCACTCCTCTGGGGCAGTGCCTTCGCAATCCTAGTAATCTGTGGGAGTACAGATTGCTAGACTGCTTGAAACCCTGAATTTCCTTTGAGCATTTGTAACTGCAACCATGATGACAGCAGTTTAAGCATACATGGCACCAAGCTAAGCTTGCATGGCTACAAGTAGAGCTCTAATGACATCAGTCTGAGATTCCACTGCAGCACTGAGACATTGGGTGTCATCTGCCTGTGCTACAATGGAAGATGAGAAATCAGCCATTAGATGCTGCATTACTGCTGGATCTGCAAGTGCTCTCATGCACTCTGCACAAAATCCTGTGCCACGTTGGAATTGGACTCCTCCATGCTACTTGAAGGGTTCATCAGGCTCTGTGGCATGCCTGGCAATACGCCAAGCATTTCTGTGTTCATGCTCATTGTCCTTTTTGTGTATGTTGCCCCACTGAAGTCCTCATCTGAGTTCTTTGCAACAGAATATGTCTGAAACCTTGCCCTCCAGTGAGCTGGCACCCACTCTCCTTTTACTTGGCCTTTCTGAAGCCCACTCGTGTGTGGTGAACCACCAAATGCAGAGTCAGCCCCTACTCGCCTCTAATCTTTGCACAGTGCCCATATCTGAGATGGTGGCTGCACACATCAGATCACAATCTTCCATGGAGGTCTGCTTTTTCTCTGGGTCTTCATCCTCAGGCACCACTAGCTGACAGATGCCAGTTTTTGGGTATCTGAAAGCATAAATGCCCATGGGCAGGGTTAGGGTCATGGAAGCGGGATTGGGGTGAAAGCAAGCAGTGCCCAGTTGCACCATCAGCACCCTGTATTTAATACAAAATTACAGAATGAAGGTGAAGTGGGATTTCAGAAGGCACCTAAGGCAGGAGCATACCATCATCCTGACTCCGCTTGCCACGCCATCAGTGATGGCTGTGCCAATAATGATAAGCACCATCTCCTCCAAGAGAGTGCAGAGATGCAGGTATGCCCTGTGCCCTGCTGGTTCATTGTTGTTCCCTCCTGTTATGGACTATCTTGCCATGCAAGAGAGGGGGAAGAGGTGAGTGAGTAGACTGCAATGTGTTTGGGTGAACAGCTGATAGTATGGCAGCTGGTAGTAGGATAGTGTCCTCAGACCCACCATCTTTACCTGCTTCAGAATTTGGGATGTTTGCTGATGGTTGTAGTGTTCAGTGCCATTTGAATCTCCTCAGATAATGAAGCAGCTTATGCCTACAGGCAGCAGGACTTTTGCAACATCAGGCTTAGGCTGATTAGTAGCAGATAACATTTGCACTTCATAGTTGCCTAGCAATGACCATCTGGAACAAGAGAGAATCTAGCCATCTTCTCTTGACATTACCATCAGTAAATCCTTCTGGAGTTACCATTGACTAGAAATCGAACTGGTCCAGCCATATAAATACTGTGACTACAAGGACAGGCCAGAGTAAGTGTAAGCTGTGAGATTTGGGAGTGAGACAGTAGTAGTGGCATGTGTGTGAGGATGAAGTGGAGCATATGAATGTTAGACATGAGTGCTGATGGCTAGATATTGCTGATAGGTCAGTGATGGGTGTATGCTGCATTGAGAAATGTGTGAATTTGGTGGTACAGTTTCCTGGGATATGGCATTTGAAGATGCATTCACTGACCCTTGGATACTCATGTAAGATCATTAAACATCTTCTGGCAATTATTCCAGGTTCTTGAGAGGCAAGGACTACTGGCAATGACCTCTGAGGCTATCTGCCTGCACTACCTTCACAGTGTCTGTAGTGCCTCCTGGCCGCCTGCCAATAGAACACATCTCTTTTATCAACTTCCTGGACCAAGGCTTTCAGTTGTAGCCACTCAGCTGCATACAACTTTAATGGAAATGAATAGGTAGCATGAAGTTTGCATAGTGCCTGCATTATTTTCAGCAGGCGCGGTTTGATCGCACATTGGATTTCTGCGCCCATCAATGGGCCTTATCAAATTTTTATCCCTCAGGCTTTATGAAAAACAGATCCAAGATTAACATTCTCAGCAAAGTCAAGCAGTCTACAATATCCTGACTTCTCTGGAGAAAGTTGTCTATCAAAGCTGTTATTTTCAGACATAATGAGGTGGTTTTGCAGGAGCTGAAAATCTTAGCTGAGCACAGGTCTGCCCTGCAGTTTTACTATGACTGAGAGTGCTAAAGCTCTCAATAGCTGTTGAACTTTCTTCAGTTGCAGACAGTAGCATTCCCTACTTTGTTTATTGTGGCATTGGCACAAAATATAACACTGAGAAGCATTGCAATAATTCTGATTATGAAGATGGTGCAGCCAAGTACATGTTTTTGCATAATTGATACAATTTTTAGTGTCTCTGAGTGTAACCACCTCACAATTGACCATTGAATTGATTCCCCCTCTTCGTCAAGGAGCTCTCTTTTATCATCACTTTGTGTGAAATACATGTTTTTATCTTATTTATTTTCAAAAGCCAAATTACTCCAAAGAACTGATTTTTAAAAAGAGTTACACGTTAAAAGAGAGCAGCCAAAGAAAAATCACATATAGGTTCCCAATCTAACTCAGGTGTGCCAAAGAAAAATAGTTGTCTTTCCTACTTGGTGAGTGGAGGGAAGGGCACGTTGGGAGAATGAAACTTCCTTTAATTATAATTAATATTCAATCTATAAATACAAAATGTTAAAGATATGGAGTCACCTGGTTTAAATAAAAATGGGTCCTCAGTTACATGCAGACTAACCTTCCTCATATGAGACCCTATTTTATTCAGTTTTTCTCAACTGAATTCGACTAAGAATGGATGTTATAAATTACATAGCATTAAAACATAGCTGTGACAAGGTTGCTATACCGATTCTAACATGTCACCTCTCATAAAAGGACGCTCCTTGTTGTCAGAGTCTTCCACAAGAATTAAGTTTCTCAAGTCTAACCAAATGTCCCTCTTTATCAAGCTCCAGCTGGAAAGAGGTGGAGGCTGTTGCATTGATGACCCATCCCATGTCAGAATGATTCTCCAGGGTGCTTGGAGGAGCTCAGAACTGTGACCATTCATGTAATGACTGTAAGTTAAACCATTTCTTACTGTTATGGGCATCATGTGACTGTATAGCTTAATCAGCCCTAGGCACAGGGAATCTTAGGGGTGGAGCTTTTTAGCCTTGGACTGGGAACAAGCATGAAGTCTGTTAATAAAGTTCACTGTTTCTTACAAGAAACCCATTGTGCATTCTCCAAGTTTATTACAGCTGACGACAAGGATGAGCAGCGCCGGTGCAGCACCTAGCCTCGCGACTGAGTATTCAGATATTTTAAGGGAAGAAAGAGAAGTATACTCACCAGCAATGCCTCACTTAGGTAGAATTGATCCGTATGACTCATCTGTTGAGGACTGGAGTCATACATTGAGTGATTAGGTTTCTATTTTGTAGCTAATGAAATAATAGCAGAGGAGAAACAGAAGGCAATTCTCCTAAATGTCTGTGGAAGCAAAACCTGTAACCTAATCCATAGCTCGACAGCTATGAATGTGCCAAATTCCAGATCCTTTACTGAGCTAGTAGACCTCGTGAAAGGTCATTTTCAGCCTAAACCCTCAGTGATCATGCAAAGATTCAAGTTTATTTCTTGAACATGGGCCCCATGAGCTGATCGCAACGTACATCGCGAAGTTAAAACGGTTAACAGAGCACTGTGACTTTGGTGACACTTTAAACGGCATGTTGCAAGATCGTTTAGTTTGCAGTATAAACGACAATGCCATTCAGCGCCGTCTACTTGCAGAAGTTGAGTTAGGCCTGAAGTGCGCCATGGAGATAACGCTAGCAATGGAGAGCGCTGAGAGGGACTCACAGGCTCTGCAGAGTGTGCAACATGGCGCTATTTTGCAGCTAGGGCAAGAACCTGCCACTAGGCATAAAGATCAGAGAGCTTACACTGAAGCAGGACATGGTCCTTACCGCTAGAAAAACAAAAAGAAATGCTGGAGACAGCTCACCAGTAATCCGGAAGTTGAAGTGTTACGGTTGTGGGGGAAATCATGCACCTGAAGTCTGTAGATTTAAAGAGGCAGGATTGCCACTACTGTCACAAAAAAGGGCATGTTGTTAAACAGTGCAGAACTTGATCGAGATAGCCATTCAGACATCAAGTCAAGTTAAATGAAGTGCACAATATAGAAGAGCCAGAGGTTACTGAGGCTGGCATTTATTCCCTACATCACGCCAGGAAAACTGGACCAATCATTGTTACACTTCAAGTAAATGGAAAGCCCCTGATCATGAAGGTTGACACAGGAGCAATGACCACAATGGTGGGAGAACACAATTTTAAATACCTCAGAGAATGTACCCAGCCATTGAGTTTGGAGAAAACTGCTGCTGAACAGAAAACATGTACAGGAGAAGCAATACAGGTGAAAAACATCACCTCTGTATCTGTATCATGCAGGCAACAGATGGCTCAGCTGCCAACAATTGTTGTAACTGGAGAAGGACCTAGCCTTTCGGGCTGTGATTGATTGAAGGAAATCAAACTGAATTGGTCAGAAATTTTTCAGGTCGGGACAAGAAGAAATCCTAAGTTAACAAGGGAATATGATGGTGTCTTTTGGAATGAGATAGAAGAACTGAAGGACCTTCACAGAATGCAAGGATCCATCAGGTCAGAGTTGGTTCCACGGGAAAATCATGGAAAGAGGCTAAACACATATAGTGCCACTCTGGATCAACTGAAGAAACAGTTGGAAGAAAAAACCAACAAGTGTTCAATGTTCCAAGACGAAGCCAGAAGTTACAAACAAGAGACAGAGGAACTGAAGAATCAGTTGATGGAGACAAAAGAGGCATTAGAAGGAAAAGTCATGGAACTTTCCAAAATGCATATGGGTAACTCAACCCTCTAATAGAACCAAGTTAAGACGTCACCATAGTGTCAGATCAGAAACCACTGTTAGGATTGTTTAGTGAAGATAAGGCAGTCCCACTGATAGCTTCTGCTAGAATTGAAAGATGGGCTTTAATCTTATTGGCATATGAATATACTTTTATGCACCTTCTGGGTGTGCATATAGCAAATGCAGACGTCCTTAGTCATCTCCCTTTACTCGACAGTTTTACACATGTTCCAGTACCTCAAGAGGTACTGCTTGCATTAAATTTCCTGGGCTCATCAGTCTGTGCAAGAGAGATAAAGAATTGGATGAATCGGGATCCAATTTTAGCAAGAACAAGTGTTGCAAGGATAGTCAAATGCACAATTTCCTGAAGAATTAAAACCGTTCTTTATACGTAGATCCGAACTGAGTTGTGAAGATGACATCTTATTATGGGGAACAAGAATAGTTATCCCTGTGTAAGGAAGAGCATGTAATCTTCTCTGAAGTCTGTTAATAAAGTTCACTGTTTCTTACAAGAAACCCGTCCTGCACTCTCCAATTTTATTATAATTCAGCTATCAACTTTGTTCTGAAGTCAGCCACAACAAATTTGAACACAAATCATTAAGAAGGAAAATATGCATCTGTTAGTTTGTGACTGAAATGTGAAGTGAATTCCGTTGCCCAAGGAACTATTCTTTAAAATTGGAGATGCAGCCTTTTTCATACCAACGAAGTTCAGATTCAATGTTAACCACTTTTTAAAAATAATAATTTTTCAGTGGAAGATCTGACTGGAACTGCAGGTTTTGGTAGAGGTAAATCACTATTTCTGCTGCTGTAGCTTTTTCCTAACTGTGACTTTTGGAGCAGAAAGATCCCATGCTTCCCCAAATTCCTGAATATTCTTGCTGGGCAAAAGCGCAGATCACGGGAGCAATTGTGTCTCCACTCACTGTCTACAGCTTAATGAAGGAAAGGGAGACTCAGAGTGTGGACATTGGGGACCTCGTAAGGCACTCTGACAGCGAAGAATGAGCATGTTATGAGAGGTGATATGTTGGCTCAACCAATAGAGCAATGTTGGCACATTGGCACCAAAGTCAGCCTATTTACAACAGTCATATTTAATAGTGAATTATGGGCTGTCACTTTGAACTCAGGCAGCACTATCTCAGAATATTATCCAAAAGAAAAAGAGTAAGGTCACATGTAAGTATACTCCTAGAAAATAATTGAAAAGTATGAATTCATGAATGCTTTAAAGGTTGAGCAACAACACTTCCTAAAATAAAGATAAAATATGCTGGAAATATACATCAGTCCTAACAGCATTTGTAAAATAAAAGTAGGTTAATGTTTCAACTGTCAGAACTGTAAATGGAAAGGTAAATTAGCTTTTCAATATTTAATACTCTTCTTGCACTTGTTTGAATGTCTGAGTCCCCATCATTTTTCCCCTTTTTGCTTCAAGATACATAACGTCCTTTGCCCCTCAACACTTTCCCTGTTTCCTTTCTGTCCTCACTCCATTTTTGCCTCCATCTTCCTTCATAATAGCATACTGGAACAGACGCTATCCTTTTCCCCATGATATCTCTACCCCCTTTACCTTAACCTCAGCATGAACAGCTCTATCCATACATTTGGTGATCCCCTCAGTCCTACACAAAGCCCTTCCATTTTGAAGACCCTGATCACAACCAGAGCTATTTTCAACCACTTCATTGTTTCTCTTTCATACATCCCTCTGTCCAACCTAACCATTCTGTCTTCAATTATTTTCCCCCTGGACAAAGAAAGGCTACACAAGTTCTTTCTCTAACTCATTACTCCTTCTTCTGTGGCTGACTGTCTTTAATACCTCTGCAACTGCTTTTCTTCCGTTTTGATGATTTCACCCATACCAAATCCCAGAACGTTTTCCACCCTCACTGTGGCTTCAGTACATCTACTCTCATGGGCTCAAGTCTATTGTCTGCAGACTACAGCACACTTGACGCTGAGCTGAGCTGTTCACCATCAGATCTGGCTTGACCACTTCCAATAAAACCTACTGGTCTCTCTTCTTGCCCTCTTTTTTGACCGCTGTGTTCCTTCTTTTTTAGTTTATCTTCACAGCATCACCTTATAGTTTCATACCTGTCTGTCACCACCTAAGCAAAATTATTTAAAAAAATGCTTTCTCTGATGTTCTCATGTTTCCTTCCTCTGCATCTATAATCATCTCCAGTGTGCCCCAAAGTGCCATCCCTCATCCTCCCTATTCATTATTTACATGCTATCCCTCTTTGAAATAATGTTAAAGTACCAAGTCAGTTTCTTCGTGCAAATCAGCTCAACAAATGACTTCAAGGCTGTTGCCGTACTATCCATCTGTCTATTTTCATTAAATCCCCTACAAATAAGCATTCCCTTCAACCTAATGTCAACAAAACCATCTTTTCTAGCTCTTACCAGCAACTCCATGTATTTTTGGGGCTTGACTCTATCATCTCCTTGGCTGCCTGTTTCTGCTGAACCTCATGGTGTGCAGCTCAGCTGTTCCGTTCGACGTTGAGTTGAATGCTTTAATCCTTAACTGGTTCTTTGCCAAGACTGTATTCTTTTACCTCTAAAGCATTGTCTGCTTGGCGCCTTATCTCTCACTCAGCCTCGATGAATTGATCAAGCCATAATTCACAGCTTCAGTCGCTGCAGCTCTATTTCCCAAATGTTCGCCTTGGAATTTCCTTCAATCCTTGACATGTTTCACAAATTTGAGTGAATCTAGAACCTCAAAACTCAAATTGCTAAACAAAATAGGCTGAATTTTCAGCCTTCCAAACCCCAGGGTGGGAATGGAAGTGGGAATAGGGGTGGCAAAAATACCAGTGCAGCCGTTGTGTCATGGCTGAGGTGTTAAATGAATACTATACACCTGTATTTACCAAGGAAGCAGATGCTACCCAGGCTATGATGACAGACAATGAAACTCTGCCACTGGAAGAGTTCAAAATTGATAAGGAGGAGGTGTTGTATAAACTGTGGGTACTTAAAGTTGACAAGGCACTGGAACCAGATGAGATGCATCCAAGGATATTGAAGGAAGTGAGAGTGGAAATTGCAGGGGCACTGGCCATAATCTATCAGTCTTCCCTGGACTCAGAGGAGGTACCAGAGGACTGGAGAATTGCAAACATTATACCCTTGTTCAAAAAAGGTTGTAAGAGGAAGCCTAGCAATTACAGACCAGTCAGTTTAGCTTCAGTGGTGGGAAAGCTTCTAGAAACAATTATTTGGGATAGAATTAATAGTCACATGGAAAAATGTGGGTTGATTAGGAAGAACCAGCACGGATTTCTTAAGGGAAAATCATGTTTAACCAACTTGCTGGAGTTTTTTGAAGAGGTAACAGAGAGGGTTCTTGAGGGTGATGCTCTAGATGTGGTGTACATGGACTTCCAAAAGGCATTCAACACAGTGCCACACAACAGACTTATGGGAAAAACTATAACTCATGGAATGAAAGGGACAGTCGCAACATGGATACAAAATTGGCTGAGTAATAGGAAACAGCGAGTAATGGTTAATGGATATTTTTCGGGCTGGAGGAAGGTTTGTAATGAAGTTTCCCAGGAGTTGGTATTGGGACCCTTGCTTTTCCTGATATATATATATTAATGATCTAGTTCTTGGTGTGCATGGGATACTTTCAAAGTTTGTGGATGGTACAAAACTTGGAAGCATTGTAAACTGTGAGGAGGACAGTGGAGAACTTCAAACGGACATACACAAGTTGGGGGAGTGGGCAGATAGGTGGCAGATGAAGTTCAACATGGAAAAGTGTGAGGTGATCCATTTTGGTAGGAAGAACATGGGGAAACAATATAAAATACGGGGTACAACTCTAAAGGGTATGCAGGAGCAGAGGGACCTGGGTGTACTCTTTTGAGAAACAAAATCAACAAATTAAACTAAAAATCAATAAAGGGTGAACAGCCCCTGGTGGGGCACTGTAACTAAAACAAAAATGTGAAACGCAGCTTACAAAATTAAATCAAAATGTAATTTTTGAGGGTGATGATGTAAACCAGCCCCCGCAGTGCCCACCGATTGTGGGAAACCTCTAGCATTCCGGTGGACACTCTCCAAGGCCCTTTTCAGGGCCACCCTTCCATGAACATAACTGCGGTAGAGGGGCAGACAGTCGGGCCGGACGATCCCTCGACCACCCTCTGCCTGGACCTGTTGATGGCCACCTTGGTCAGGCCCAGGAACAGGCCTACGAGGAGGCCCTTCTCCCTCCCTGGTCCCCTCCGCATCGGATGGGGACCTGCGTGTATATGTGCATAGGTCATTAAAGGTGACAGGACAGGTTAAGAGCATGGTTAATAAAGCATACAGTATCCTAGGATTTATTAATAGTGGCATAGAGTACAAGAGCAAGGAGGTTATGCTGAACTTGCATATGACATTAGTTAGACCTCTGCTGGAGTATTGTGCACAGTTTTGGGCACCACACTATAGGAAGGCTGTGAACACGTTGGCGAGAGTGCAGAAGAGGTTTATGAGAATGGTTCCAGGGATGAGAAACTTAAATTATGAAGACAGATTGGAGAAGTTGGGACTGTTTCCCATGGAGAAGAGAAGGCTAAGAGGAGATTTGATAGAGGTGTTCAAAATCATAAGGGGGCTGGATAGAATAGATAGGGAGAAACTGCTCCTGCTTGTAAAAGGATTGAGAATGAGATTTAAAGTGATTTGCAAAAGAAGCAAATGCGATGTGAGAAAAAGCTTTTTCACATAACAGGTGGTTCGGCTCTGGAATGCACTGCCTGGAAATGTGGCAGAGGCAGGTTCAATCGATGCATTCAAGAGGGCATTAGATGATTATTTGAATAGAAACAACATGCAGGGTTACGGGAGCAGGCAGGAGAATGGCACTAAGTCATATTGCTAATTCATGAGCCAATGCAGGCACAATGGGCTGAATGGCCTCTCTTTGCACCATAACAATTCTGTGATTCTGTGTTGGTACACTGTTCCCGGTAATAACAATATTCACCAGGGTGTGGGGGACAGCGATCCTGCTCACCTCCAGATTGAGGCCAGATAAAGTACTTAAAAAGCTTGTACAGAGCTCATTCGAATGGGAGGTTTGAATTTTAAAGGGGACACAGGTGTTTCAGAAGCTGTCTTTTGATTGGCTGAATGGAGATAAATACAGAGTGAGGAGTCAGTCATGGCTGTCCCAGGGAATTAACCTGGCTCCATAAGAAGCTCAATGAGCAAAGGAGGGCTTGACATTTGGTAAGGAGGTGCTCTTGGTGCTGCACAGGTGGTGGGGAGAGTGGGCATTCAGTGCTCAGGTATTTAACAGTTTCATCACCCGTTTGGCATTATGGGAGCAGAAGAGCAGGGTGGGCAAGGCTACAAAAGATGATTGCGCAGCCATCTATCCAAAAGGAAGGCTGAGCTGGCATAGGGGGCATGGCTGTCAGATTTTGGGTCCAGTGGCAATGAGGGGCAACACCCTGCGCAGGAAGCAGTGAAACCCCGAGGTGGAGAGTAAAGAGGGGCGGGAAGACAATGGTTCATATCCTCAATGAGGATCTACCTCTGAAGATGGAGCTACCTGGTAAAGATGATGAGCCACAGACGACTCTCCAGTCATAGAGATCTGTGCCCTCGTCACCGAAAACCTCACACCTAGTAGCACTGCTCACCATGCTCTGTCACTGGCTGTCAAAGTCACCATGGTCTTGAACTTCTTCATCTCTTGCTCTTTGCAAGTGTCAGCTCTGGACCTTGATGGCATTTGGCAGCACACGACTAGGTCTCACAGGTCACTGATGCCCCCTTTGTGAGAGCTGAGTGGTACATTCATTTTACAGGGTCTCATAGGAACAAAGCAATGGGTTTTGCCTTCATCAGTGGATTCTCCTTGGCGCAGGGCATCATCTATTTTGTTTTTATTCATTTATTATTTCCAAGTGAGCGTGGTGAGTGGCTTGAAGGAGAACTTCCAGGTGGTGGCATTCCCATCTATTTTCTGCCCTTGTCCTTCCAGATGGTTATGGTTGTGGGTTTGGAAGGTGCTGCTTAAGGAGCCTTGGTAAGTTTCTGCAGTGCATCTTGTAGATGGTACACAATACTGCCACTGTGCATCAATGGTGGAGGGAGCAAATGTTTGTGGATGTGGTGCCAATCAAATGGGCTGCTTTGTCCTGAATGGTGTTAAGCTTCTTGAGTGTTGTTGGAGCTGCACTCATACAGGCAAGTGGAGAGTATTCCATCACACTCCTGACTTGTGCCTTGTAGATGTTAGACGGGCTTTGGGGAGTCAGGAGGTGAGTTACTTGCCGCAGGATGCCTAGCCTCTGACCTGCTTTGCAGCCACAGCATTTATATGGTTCGTCCAGTTCAGTTCCTGGTGAATGGTACCTGCCAAGACGTTGATAGTGGGGGATTCAGCCATGGTAATGCCATTGAAAGTCAAGGAGCAATGGTTAGACTTTCCCTTGTTGGAAATAGTCATTGTTTGGCACATGTGTGGTGCAAGTATTACTTGCCACTTGTCAGCCCAAGCCTGGATATTGTCCAGGTCTTGCTGCATTCGGACATGGACTGCATCCGCATCTGAGGAGTCATGAACAGTGCTAGGTATGACTCCAATCAGCAAAGAGTTTCTCCCTGATTCCCATTGACTCCAGTTTTTCTAGGGCTCCTTGATGCCACACTTGGTCAAATCCTGCCTTGATGTCAACGGCAGTTGCTCTCACCGCACCTCTGGAGTTCAGCTCTTTTGTCCATGTTTGAACCAAGATTGTACCCATGTGGCCATAAGGACAACCAGCAGGGTCCACACAGATTCATCAGCAGGAAGAGTTTCACTCCCTCAATGTCTAACTGGTCTCAGACCACAACAAGAGCCTACTCCATGTGCGCGCTCACTTTCCTGGAAACTGCCATGACTCCTTCATCCTCTGCCTGTCCATGTTGCCTCATACCTTTACTCCAACCCCCAAATTGCGTGGAAGGATCCTAGTGGTAAAGAGATATCCTTTGAAGACATTGGGCAGAATTTTCTGCCTGTCGGGTGGGCGGTGTGGGAGCGGGCAACGATCGAGTCCGTGCCGCCATTTTATGCGGGCGGGCCAATTAAGAACACCCAGCGTGAATCACGGCTCCCGAGGACTATGGGAGTGGGCGGGCGGTGGCCGGTCTGCAATGACTGCCGGGTCCAATGGCGACCTGGCAGCCTGTTTAAAAAAGCTGCTGCAGCCTTTCAAAGGCTGTGAATCATGACCAGTGGAAGGGTATTTGATTCCCGGAGCACTGCTGGTGAGCAGGCCAGGCAGGAGGGTCGGGCCGAGGGCACTGTGCCCCTCGTTTTTCTGATGATTGCCTTGCTGCCCTCCTCGAGGAGGTGGCAGCACGACAGGAGGTCCTCGTACCCCAGGACGGGAGGAGGAGGCCCCCCCCCACGTTACGAAATGTGCCTGGGAGGAGGTGGCGGGGATAGTGAGCTCCCGCGACGTGGTGCAGCGAACCTGGATCCAGTGTCGCAAGCACTTCAACAACTTGTTGTGCTCAGGAAGGGTGAGTACCATGTCGGCATTGGTCACTTAACCCCCCTGGCACCCCCACCCCACCCTCCCACCCCCCAACCACATGCCCCCCCCCACCTAAAAAGTCCGAGTGTAGTGACTGCATTGAATCATTGACGGCATTTGTCCTTCACTGGGTGGGCCAGCAGATACTGCCCATGCCGAGGTCACCCTGAGAGGGTGGTGAAGAGATGGGTTCTGCACCTGCAGCATGTGGTACACTGAGTCCCACATGACTGTTTTGGGGGCAAACTGGAGGAGCTGCACCTAGGCACTATGTTTGAACTGCAGAACATGTCCAAGTCAGGTTGACGACATGCTGGGAGGGGAGTTTCAAGGTGACGTGACAACGAACCATCTGCTGCCCTCTGTGCCCCACGTGCTTGCGCCTCCTTGCTAAGGAAGGTTAGACCGTGTGGTACCTAATGTGATGTAGGCAGTGTTTGGCCAAGGGGATGGGGGAGGTGAGGAAAGGCCTAGCATCTTTGTGTGAGTGTTCGGCAGCAGCGGGGTGAGGAGGCACTGGAGTCCTGCAATGTCCCACTCTGGTTGGGGTGGGCCGTGCGTGAAGAGAGTCCAGGTATAAGTAGCACTAATCAATGCTCCTTTCTCCTTTTCAGGAGAAGAATGCACATAATGCTGCCGAGCGGGTGGGGACTGGCGGCGGCCCGGCCCAGTTGGCGATTCTCAGCCGCTTTGAGCAGGAGGCCCTAGATTTGGAGAAGTGCCATGCGCCCAGGTCCACTGGTGTCGGTGAGGCTGGGGTGCCACAGGCAGGTATGTTAGACCAGCAGTGAGGTCCCCATTGTTCTCCCAACAGTCATGGCAGTGCTGAATATTCAGTGATTGAAATTTTCAACATGGCTTGACCATTGCTTATGGAAGGACGAGCACATAATGATCTGGGGGACAGGGATGCACATTGACATTGTCTTCACGTTAATTGATCCAATGAATTAAAGCCTCCTGGGTGTCCCTGCCTCCCTGGAATATGCCCGGGTCAGCGTCTACCCCCTCAGCATTTCCCTGTGCGTGCTCATCCTCGGACTCACTGCTGGACTCATCATGTGCAGCCACAGCCACTGCGTCTACGTCTTCATCATTCACAGTGCCCCCACCTTTCCAGCGCAAGATTGTGGAGAGCGCAGCATGCAACCACTATCAGTGACCCACGATCTGGGGGGTACAGGAGTGCACCCCCTGAGTGGTCCAGGCATCGGAAGCGCACCTTCAGAAGACCGATGGCTCTCTCCACCACAGCCCTTGTGGAGGCGTGGCTCCTATTGTAGCGCTGCTCAGCTTCTGTTCTTGGATGGCGGAGAGATGTCATGAGCCACCTTCTGAGGGGATAGCCCTTGTCACCCATTCAGTAAATCCAAGTCATCACCATGAACATCAAACCTAGTCATTGTTTGATGCAAAATGGCAAACTTACACTACGCATCGATCTTAAGGCAGTCAACAAAGCTATCATTCCAGAAATGTGTTCATTTCCTACAATCCAAGAACTATCAGCATAATTTTTTGACTCCACCTTCTTTACGAAGCTCAACATGCGACGGCGCTATCTTCAGATGCCGCTAGCAGAGCAAAGCCGATATACAGCTTTTGTTACTCGTGAAGGTCCGTTTCAGTACTGTAGAATGCTCTATGGAGCAAGTTCAGCATCTAGCGCATTCCAGAAGATCGTTTCTTAAGTCTTGTCAGATGGGATGCTCAACCTACTTGATGATTTCTTTGGGGTTATCCGTGAGGGACCTATTAACCACGACAACCGGTTTGCAGGTCCTATCTGGCATGCCAATTTGCAGTAATTTTAATCTTTGAAAGATATTTGACAGTACTGATTACTGTCTAATCAATAGATCAGGATCGAGTGCAACCAATATGGTGGAATGTTGTGTGTAATAAGAGATTAAGACAGGATATAACACACTAGTTATACAGCAAAAATATACGACCTTGACAAGTAGAGAGTACTAGTCCAGATTGAGCAGAATATCTGTCATGCACAAAAAGCCTTTTCTTCTTCCACTTCTCTTCTCAGTACCCAAGTCTTTTTGGCTTCTCAACCTGCTCAGGAGTATTTGTCTGGAGTCTTCCCTTAGAGTTCTTTTCTTTCCCAAAGTCTCTTACTTTATATCCCTTCTCAGGGGTGGGTACCTGGACGGATTACTGACAAAGTTTTATAGGCCTGTCATCTTTTGATTTGTTTCAAAATCTTCTTTCAAATGTCGAGTTCATTGTCTAAACCTTGAGTTGGAAATCTCTGCCTTTAATGCCATTCTTCTGCCATTAGCTTTTTTAAGCTAAAATCACTTATCCAGGCATTAATGAACTCATGTACTTCAGCAACCATCTTAATTAAGCAAGGTTAAATGAGAAACCTAACACAGCATTGTACTAAGGTTGTTTGTTTTAAGTACCTACCAGTTGCTCTCTCACTGTTGCAAGAGACATTACCTGTCAATGGGCCCCTTTTTGGGATAGCCATTATTACCTATGACTAATTACCCCACTAGCCTTGTTTCTATGGAGTTGAAACCTTAAACAATTTCCAGTAAAACAAAACTTACAGCATTAACCTATTCCTTTACCTACTTCAAGCAGATTTTATAAATACTAAGCATAACAACTAATTTCTAACACAACATTCAGGCTCGGGTTGCTAAGTGGCAAGGAACATTTCTGCCACTGAAGTGTCAGGCAATGACCACCTTCAACAAGAGAGAACTAACCACTTCCCCTTGACATTCAACAGCATTACCTTTGTGGAATCTCCCTGCATCATCCAAAGAATCAGCACTGAGCAGAAATTTAACTCACCCTGCCACATAATTACTGTGGCTACAAGAGCAGATCAGAGGCTTGGTATTCTGCGACAAGTCCAAGGCACTATGGATGCCTCAGCTGTACAGGGGTTGGGGAGGGAAGTGTGGTGCAAGTGGAAGATTGGAAAAGCAGTAGCAATAGAGGATTCTATAGTTAGGGCAACAGAAAGGTGTTTCTGTGGCTGCAGAAGTGAATCCAGGATGGTATGTTGCTTCTCTGGTGCCAGGATCAAGGATGTCACTGAGTAGCTGCAGAGCACTCTGAGGGGGTGGGGTGAACATCCATTGGTCATGGTCCATATCGGTACCAACAGGTAGAAAGAGAAATGAGGTCCTGCAGGCAAATTTTAAGGATCTCAGAAGGAGGCAAGCAACACCTCAAAGATAATAATTTCCCAATTACTCCCAGTTCATGTGCTAACGAATAGTGAAATAAGAGGACTGAGCAGATGGTTGTTTGGCTGGATAGATGATACAGGAGGGGGGACTTTAGATGCCTGGAATATTGGGGTCAGTTCTGGGGGTGGTGGGACCTGTAAGATTTGGACAGGTTTCACGTCAATAGGACTGGGATCAATTTCCTCACAGGGTGGTTTGCTAGTATTATTGGGGAGGGTTCAAACTAACTTGGCAGGGAATGGTAATCAGGATGTAACATTAGAAAGGAAAAACAAGATGCACAAATAATTGTGAGAGACAAGGAACCATACAGAATAAACATAGTTAATTGGGGGATGCCAATATCATTGAGGTGAGAACAGATCTGGCCAAGGTAAATTGGAATCAAAGATTGGCAGGCAAAACAATAATGGAACAATAGACTGCCTTTAAAGAGGAGATGGCTTGGGTACATTCCCACAAGGGGCAAAGGTAGGACAACCAAAGCCAGAGCTCCCTGGATGAAAGAGACAGAGAGTAAGATGAAGCAGAAAAAGGGGCATATAACAGATGTCAGATTAATTAAACAAATGAGAACCTTGCTGAAGTTAGAAGGTTCAGGAGGGAAGTGAAAACCAAATAAGATAAGCAAGAAGAGGGTATGGGAACAATTTACATATAAAAGAATCCAAAAGTATTATAACCAACAGCACAGTGGGTGTACCTACACCTCATGGACCGCAATGGTTCAAGAAGGTGCCTCACCACAACATTCTCAAGGACAATTAGGGATGAGCAATTAGGCAATAAATATTGGCCTTGTGAACATTGACCACGTCCTAAGAATGAATAGAAGAAATGTTAATAACTGACAAGAAGTTGCTGCCTTCTCCTGTTTTTATACACCTGTTTATCTGTATTAATTCTTTATTAAAATTTCCAACTAGAGGAAAACATCTTGTTTGCAGTGGAAATATTTCACCTGGCAATAACCATATTGCTTGAGTTTCAAAGACGAATGAAATAATCTGAATTTGTACAAAATATTGCACATTCCAATTAATTCTACTTTAGTTCCTCCCCCACCCAACCAAAATAAATCTGAATATGTAATTTGCTACTCCTTCCAAGTTGAATGCACATTCAGATCTTTCCAGTCTTCCCTATCACTCAGACTTCTTACTACTTTGCTGGGTATGTAAATTTTTCATTTTCCAGCTTTTTCCCTCAAGGGTTCAAGCTCCAAAGCAATTTCCAGTCCTCATGCAGCAGGTATCTTAAAAGGATCCTCTTGGAATTAAGTGGATTTGATGTGTGATTTTCAGTTAGCTGGAAGCCCACTGGGAAAACCTCCAAGACCTGAAATTGTTTAGCGTTGTTGGAACATGTCTATAAATTCGAAACTTGCAAATTAACTATTTTCTTTCTGTTTGACAACCTCTGAACCATGCCGAAAAATAAATATAGCTTATCAGGAAAAAAATAAAACATTCAAAAAAGAGCTTTGAAAATCTGTGTTCGGGAACTTTATATAATAGCAGGGGCACAATTATTGTTAAATTAGGCAATATGAACATAAAATTAGGCAACACTAGTTGATACAATGTAAAAACAAAACATTAAACTTGCTCACAAAGATTAGTTAATGCAAAATATGTTTTCAATGTGTGTGGCATCTAGAGATTTGCAGCTGACAGCTATTTGTGATAAGGTCTACCATATACACATCGTGCTTAGAATCGTACAGCACAGAAGGAGGTCATTTCACCCATCGTGCATATGTGCCATCTCTTTTAAAGAGCTATTTAATTATTCCCACTCTCCTGCTTTTCCCCATACACTGTAAATTTTTCATTTTCTAGTATTTATCTAATTCCCTTTTGTAAGTTATTATTGAATCCACTTCCACTATCCTTTCAGGCAGTGCATTGCATATCACAATGTTACGGTCGAATGTTACGGCCCCGTCACGGTGGGGATGGGGCTGTAAAATGCTGCAAGCCATTCTAAACTCCATTGACTTCGGCGGGATGGTAAAATCCCATTGTCATAAAATTCCACCAAGTGTGTTGCGTAAAAAAAAATCTCCTTATCTGCCCTCTGGTTTTTTTTTACCCAGTTATCTTAATTCTGTGCCCCCCGGTTACTGACCCTCCTTCCAGTGGAAATGGTTTCCTCCAATTACTCCATCAAAATGCTTCATAATTTTGAACACTTATATTAAATCTCCCCATATCCTTCTCTTTTATCTTTGATAAGGACATATAAATTAATTAAAGTATCTCAGGCCAGTCTACTTTAAACGTCACCAAAGATCAGCAAGACAGCAAAAGAAATTGGGTCTTATGGTGTAGTGATTGTAGTCCAGGGCAGAAACATCTTCTTGCTATCGAAAGGAGTACAGTAATCCGGGCTACATACACACTTCTCTTGGAACCCCATTGCTATTGGACCAAAGTCCTGCTTTGCCCACACCATGTGGTAGTTGGCATGCAACGACCACCCCATGTGAAGAAACAAGCACTGGCACCTCCTACTCATCAAAATGAAGTTTGGGACCTAGAATGTCAGGACACTCATGGACAACTCCAACAATGGAAGACCTGAGCACGACACTACCATCGGGATCCTCAACATCAACATTGCTGCCCTAAGTGAGACATGCAAAACCAGCTCTGCTTGGTGGGTCATTCATATGCCTGACACCAGACTCCCAAAACAGCAGTTCTACTCTGAATTCAGTTGTTACAGGAGGACAGCAGAAACGCTTTAGGGATGTCCTCAAAGCAACCCTGAAGAGATCAAACATCTCCACTGACTCATAGGAGTCCCTGGCTTGTGACAGGCAAAAATGGTGAAGGTTTATTCAAGAAGGCACTGAACACATCAAGAACACATTTGTTGGGAGCACACAGAGGTGAAGTCCAGATGTTGGAGAAAGCACACAAACTTCCAAGCACCTCATCTGCCTGGCCCTGCAAGGACCACTTGCCCTGAATATGGCAGAGTCAGAAGATCGTGCATTGAACTTAGAACCAAAGAAAAGTCACAGTGCCCATTGTGTCCACACCATCCATAAAAAGAGAAAAAAGCTAGCCACTTATTTTTAATCCCACATTTCAGCACCTGGTCCATAGCCTTGCAGGTTACAGCACTTCAGATGCAGACCCTACCTTTTAAATGAGTTGAGTATTTCAGCCTCAATTGCCAATTTAGGCAGTGAATTCCAGAAGTCCACCACCCTCAGGGTGAAAAGGTTTTTCCTCATGTCTCCTCTAATCCTTCTACCAATCATAAATCTATGCCCCCTGGTAATTGACCCCTCAGCTAGGGGAAAAAAGTCTTTCCTGTCTACTCTATCTAGGCCCCTCATAATTTTGTACACCTCAATTATGTCACCCCTCAGCCTCCTCTGTTCTAAGGAAAACAACCCTAGCCTATCCAACCTTTCTTCAAGCTGCAATTTTCAAGCCCTAGCAACATGCTTGTAAATCTCTTCTGTATTCTCTCCGGAGCAATTATGACCTTCCTGTAATGTGGTGACCAGAACTGTACACAAAATTCCAGCTGTGGCCTAACCAGCTTATACAGTTCCAGCATTACACCTCTGCTTTTGTATTCAATACCCCATCCAATAAAGGAAATCATTCCATGTGCTTTCTTTACCACCTTATCCACCTGCCCTACCACCTTCAAGGACCTGTGTACATGCACTTCAAGGTCTCTCGCTTCTTCAGCCCTTCTCAATTGGCAGAGTCTGCAGGTCATGCATTGAGCTTAGAGCCTTAGAAGAACCATTGAAAAGCTAAGGTGCAGAAAGGGGCCATTCAGTCCATTGTGTCTAAACCAGCCATAAAAAGGGAAAAAAGAAGCTAGCCAATTATTTTTAATCCCACCAGGTGGAACCAGTGCTGGAAAGTGGTTCCAACTTCAATGCACGATCTCTAGACTGCCAATTGGGAGGGGTTGGGGAAGCGAGAGAACAATATCCTCCCATTTATTGAGTATTCCCCTGCTTTGTTTGCCCTCCCCAAATGCATTACCTCGCACTTCTCTGGATTGAATTCCATTTGATACTTTCTGCCCATTCAACCAAACCATTGATATCATTTTGGAGACAACAGCTATCCTCTTCACTATAAAGTACATGGCCAATTTTTGCGTCATATGCAAAGTTCCCAATCATGCCTCCCACATTTAAGTCCAAATCATTAGTATATACGATAAACAGCAACAAATATACGACAAGGGCCCCAACACTGAGCCCTTTGGAACGTTGCTGGAAGCTGCTTTCCACTCGCAAAAACATCCATCAACCATTACCCTTTGTTTCCTGTCACTGGGCCTATTTTGGATCCAACTCACCACCTTCCCTTGTATCCCATGGGATCTCACTTTTTTGATCAGCGTGCCATGTGGGACATTGTCAAATGCCTTACTAAAATTCATGTAGACAACACCCACTGGACTACCCTCATCAATCCTCCTCATTACTTCCTGAAAAACCATACTGACTATCCCTGATCAATCCGTGTCTTTCCAAGTGACAGATTATCCTGTCTCTCAGAAATAATTCCAATAATTTGCCCACCACTGGAGTCAGATTGGCTGGCCTATAATTTTCTGGGGCAGGATTTTCCCGTTGGCGTGCCAGGGCGGGACCCAGGGTTGGGCACGTACATGATGATCTCTGATGTGCATCTGCCATTAATTAACGGGGCACTTGAGGCCGATGAGGTGCCAATTGATGGTGATTTTTTGGTGCCCGTGCAATCTTCAGGTCTTGGCATGGGCACAACGAGCAGGCTGGTAAGGCACATTTATATAAACCTAATCCATGGGCGGGATAAGAGGGCTCAGTGGGGTTGCGAGGGTGCTCTGTCAAATATTTATTTTTCAAAATTATTGAAACTTGCCAGTGTGAGCTACAATACTTCAAAATGCATACCAACTGCTTGGACTGGACTCATAACCTTCAGGTCAGCACTCTGCGGTGAGGAATCTTTTTTGGGCCTGCAGGTTTCAGGAAGCCTTCCCTTAGCCTGGGAATGGGAGTTGAACTCTCCACTGGAGGCACCTCCTGTGAGGAGGAAGGGAGGGCTAGAAGGAGGAGGAGGAGACCAGGAGCGCACATTCAGCCTCCAGGGGAGCCACCTTTGGCGCAGGCACAAGGGGCGCAGGGCCAAGAGGTAGTTCAAGGTGGAATGGGTCTCAGAAGATGCCACTATCCTGCTGCCAGGATATACAGGTGGCGAAGCAGCTACCTCAATATGTCTGAGGTGCAGTGCTGAAGGAAGCTCCGTCTCTCAAGGGAGACAGTCAATTATATCTGACAGATGATTGGGCCTGAGATCTCTGCTAACTGTGTGGGTGGACACCCTATGCCAGTGGCTCTAAAGGTCACAGCTGCCCTCAACTTCTATGCCTCTGGCTCCTTCCAGGGGACAGTGGGTGATCTTTGAAGTGTCTCCCAATCAGCTGTGCACACTTGTGTCAAGCAGGTTACAGACGTTCTGTTCAGGTATGCATTGACCTTCATCCACTACCGTTGGGACCAGGCAAGCCAGACACAGTGAACCAGAGGCTTTGCGGCGATTGTTGGCTTCCCCCGTGTCCAGGGTGCAATAGACTGCACACATGGGGCCATCAAGGTGCCAGCAGGTGAGCCCAGTGCTTTCGTCAACAGGAAGGGCTTCCACTCCATGAACGTGCAGATAGTGTGTGACCACAGGATGCTGATTCTACAAGTCTGCGCAAGGTACCCAGGCAGCTCCCACGACGCCTACATCCTCAGACACTCCCAGGTGCCGGGGCTCTTCAGTGTTCCAGCCTGGCTGGATGGATGGCTGCTGGGTGACAAGGGCTATCCCTTCAGAAGGTGGCTCATGATGCCTCTCCGCCATCCAAGAACAGAAGCTGAGCAGCGGTACAATAGGAGCCACGCCTCCACAAGGGCTGTGGTCTTCTCAAGATGTGTTTCCGATGCGTGGACTGCTCAGGTGGCGCATAACAATAACCCCCAGATCGTGCGTCGGTGATAGTGGTTGCATGCTGCGCTCTCCACAATCTTGGGCTGGAAAGTGGGGATGCAATGGATGAAGAAGATGTAGACACAGTGGCTGTGGCTTCACACAATGAGCCCAGCAGTGAGTCCGAGGATGAGCACGCACAGGGAAATGCTGAAGGGGTAGGCGCTGACCCAGGCATACTCCACGGAGACAGGGACAGCCGGGAGGCTTTAATCCAATGAACCTTCAGCTAACATACCACATATGGACTGCCAGGACAAGCCTGGGCTGCAGGTTCTATACTCAATACCTAAGTGCAAAATCTGCCTGGTTAGGAACATTAACTAAGGTCCTTGTTAATAAAGCTGAATGTCCCACATCACTCATAACAAGATTGGTAACCATCCATCTGCAGGAGAAAAGAGGCACACTCAGCCATGGTGACATGTCTGAATTTAATATAACAAAAGGAACTTAAGAGAACAAAATGACAAAGATGTTCAACATCACACCAACTCAAAGACCTCATTGTGGGCTAACACAAAACCAGTAATAAACCCATGGTGTGCCTAAGGTGCCTTATGTTTACGTTTTCGAGTGCTACGTCTTGGTGCTGCCTCCTTGCTGGCACTGGTATCTGAGACAGCCTGCTCACTCAGCTGTCCTGTTGGCCTCGATGTCTTTGGCGGCCGTCCTCTGGCCCATGGAGCCTGTGCTGGCCCCGCCTGGGAGGGAGCTGCCAGTTCTACAGCTGGCATCTCCCCAGACTTTGCAGCCTCATTGGATGCAATGGTCTCTGGCAAAGGGGCGGAGGAGCTGCCGCCCTCATCCGGAGCACCCTGAGAGGTGTCCACAGAGATGACAGGCAGCTGCTGCGCCGATGTGAGGTCATTCCGGACCTCCCTGCTCACTGTGAATGGATGGACACCGAGTTGGGAAACTTCTCCCACACTGGCACTGACCAGCTGATGTGAGGGCTTGCTGGTCTGAGCGCATACCCAGGAAGCTCTGATTGGTCTCCTGGGGGAGCCTCTCCACGAGAGTCGCCACTGTCTCCATGGAGGACGCATGGCGATTGGCCATGAGGCTCATTGCATCGGCAATGGCCTGCATAGACACCTCCACCACGGACACCAAGCCAAGCAGAGCCTCATGTATCTCCACTAGATGCTCCCGCACACCCGGCCGCATTTCCTGCATTTGTTGCATCGTGGGCGACTCCAGAGGCACATCATCAGGCACCGACTGAGCAGGTGCCTGGTCCCCTGCAATCCTCCGACTACTGGCGCCATGGACACTCTCTGTCTCTGCCAGCTCCTCCAGTGACTGTGAAGTGCCCTCACCGCTGTGCCCTGGAACACTAGCCGATGTTCTAATTCCCACCGAGGTGCTGGTATCTGTGCTGGTGCCTGCCTGGCAGAGATGGTGTGATGCTGGTGAGTCCGAGACTTCAGGGCCCTCAGGTGTGAGAGGAGGCCCTGGCTGCTCCTCCCGGCTCTGGTCCGCTGATGCTGAAGGGAAGAGGAAGGACATTGGATCAATTAACGTGAAGACAATGTCAATGTGCATCCCTGTCCCCCGGATGACTATGTGCTCATCCTTCCATAAGCAATGGTCAAGCCATGTTGTAAACTTCAATCACTGAACATTCAGCACTGTCATGGCTGTTGGGAGAACAATGGTGACCTAGTGCTAGGCATAAATACCTGGCCGTGGCATCCCAGCCTCACCAACACTGGTGGACCTGGGCGCATGGCGCCTCTCCAAATCTAGGGCCTCCTGCTCAAAGTGGCTAAGCATCGCCACCTGGGCCAGCCCTCCACCAGTCCTCACCCGCTCGGCGGCATTATGTGCATTCTTCTCCTGAAAAGAAGAGAAGAGCATTGATTAGTGCTACTTGTACCTGGACACTCTTCGCGGACATCCACCCCAACCAGAGTGGGACCATTACAGGGCTCCAGCACCTCCTCACCCCGCTGCTGCCAAACACTCACACAAAGATGCTAGTCCTGCCCCACCACCCCTCCCCACTTGGCCAAACGCTGCCTACATCACATTAGGCACCACACGGTCTAACCTTCCATAGCAGGGAGGCACAAGCACGTGGAGCGCAGAGGGCAGCAGATCGATCGGTGCTAATGCCATCTTAAAGCTCCCCTCCCAGCATGTCATCACCCTGACTTTGACATGTCCTGGAGTTCCAGCATTGCGCCTAGGTGCAGCTCCTCCAGGTTGCCCCCAAAACAGTAATGTGGGTCTCAGCTGTGGGTGCAGAACCCATCTCATCACCACCCTCTCAGGATGACCTCAGCATGGGCAATATCTGCTGGCCCATCCAGCGAAGGACACATGCCATCAATGATTGAATGCAATAACTGCACTCAGAGTTGGGGGAGAGGGGGCACCAGGAGGGAAAGCCTACCTCATGAGTTAAGTGACCAATGCCAACATGGTACTCACCCCTCCCGAGCGCAAGAGGTTGTTGAAGTGCTTGCGACACTGGATCCAAGTGTGTTGCACCATGTCGTGGGAGCTCACCACCTCCACCACCTCCTCCCAGGCACGTTTGGTCATGTGGGGGGGGCCTCCTCCTCCCGCCCTGTGGTACGAGGACCTCCTGTCGTGTTGCCACCTCTTCGAGGAGGGCAGCAAGGTAAAAGTCCGAAAAACAAAGGGCAAAGTGCCCCCCTGCCCTTTCCTCCTGCCTGGCCTGCTCACCAGCAGCGCTCTGGGGAGCCCTTCCACTGGCCATGATTCACAGATTTTGAAAAGCTGCAGCAGCTTTTTTAAACAGGCTGCCAGGTTGCCATTGGATCCGGCAGTCATTGCAGACCGGCCACTGTCTGCCCACTCCCACAGTCCTCGGGAGCCGCGATTCACGCTGGGCGGCTTTAATTGGCCTGCCCACTTAAAATGGCGGCGTGGATCCGATTGCAGGTGGCAATCGGGTCCACACCTACCTGCGCCCACTCCCACTCCACCCACCCACCAGCCAGAAAATTCTGCGCCTGGTCTATTGCTCGCACCCTTTTTAAATATTGGTACAATGTTCACAGGCCTCCAATCCGCTGGTATCTCGCCTATATCTAGTGAGGATAGGAAAATGATCCTCAGAGCATCTGCTATTTCTTCCCTGGCTTCCTTTAACCAACCTGGGATACAATCCATGTGGCCCTGGTGATTTATCCACCTTTTGGGATGCCAGTCCCTCCAGTACTTCCTCTCTCATTATGCTTATTGTATCTAATATTTCACACTCTTCCTCTCTAACTAGAATGTCTGCATCATCCCTCTCCTTAGTGAAGACAGAGACAAAGTATTCATTGAGAACCCTGCCCATATCTTCTGCATCAATGCATAAGTTACCATATACATCCCTTTTCTTAGTTATTCTCTTGCTCTTCATGTAAACATCTTTGGGTTTTCTTTGATTTTACCTGCCAATATTTTTTTGTATCCTCTCTTTGGTTTCCTAATTTCCTTTTTTACTTCACCCCTGTACTTATTATGCTCCTCTAGGCTATCTGCAGTATTAAGCTTTTTGTGACTAGCATAAGCTCTCTTTTTCTGCTTTTTCTTACCCTGTATGCTTCTGGATAACCGGGGGGGGGGAGGCTATAGATTTGGCAGTACCACCCCTTTTATTTGTGAGGATATGTCCACACTGTATCTGTAGAATTTCGCTCTTGAATTCCTCCCGCTGATTTGACACTGTATCAGCCTGGAGTGGAAGTCAAGTCATTCTCGATTCTGTGGGACTGCCTAAAAAGGATGCATTAATTGAGATTAATGGTCAAGAGTTTTCAATAGGTGAAGAGCTGAATAAGTGAAGTTGTGAGTTTGCAGTCAAGGTAACATATACGAGAAGAAGTTACTCAGAAATCATGTTTGTTTTGATAAATTTCCCTTGCCCCTTTACAAAGCCTTTCTGCGTCACATTATATCAGAGTGAGACAGCAGGCAGGTCAGGTGGCCTTGAACCTGGCTCTTACTGCCCAGCCCTGTAGCAGTGCCAGGAGCAGACAGCATGGCAGATATCAGGAACCTAGCATCAGGGAATCATGGTTAAAATGGCTTGCTAGGGAGGCCAAAGTACTGGGCATTGAAAAAAAAAAGGTCTTTCATGGGATGTGGGCATCGTTGACAAGGCTAGCATTGGTTGTTCATCCCTCATTGAACTAATTGGCCTGCCATTTCAGAGGGCAGTTAAGAGACAACAACATTGCTGTGGATCTAGAGTCACAAGTAGGCCAACTGGTTAAGGACGGCAAATTTCCTCCCCTAAAGGACATCAGTGAACCAAACGGGTTTGTTTCTACAACAATTGTTGATAGTTTCATGGTTACCATTACTGGGACGAGCTTTTAATTCCAGATATTTTATTAGTTAATTGAATTTAAATTCCACCAACCATGGTGAGATTTGGACCTCTATCCCCTGAGCAATAGCCTGAGCCTCTGTCCAGTACCTTTACCGCTCCACCACCTGGCATCTTAACTAACCAGCTGCATACTGAAATAGGTGATGATAAGATTGACGTATTGCATGGAGGAGATCAAATATCTCAGAAACCCTTTTTAATTCAATCATGTGAACTTGTGAAAAGCTTATTGATTGATTATTTAATTAAAGCAACAGATAAAACATTATTAATTTTATACCTGAACAATTGCTTGTCATTTATATTATGTTTGGTTGTTCGTGGCCAGGTGGAATGGTTGCTCACGGCATGGAAAGGTTTGTCTTCCCTGCTTGGACATTTTGAGTCTTGTAAGGTTTGTGGTCAAAACTATTGAACATCCTGCCGAATCTGAAAGTTATGATTGCATTTCTGAACCATTTGGATCAGCAAGATCCCAGGGCTGATTCTGAACTGTGCTAAACCAGCTAATCTCAGCTGGCATGGTGGTAAAGGTGCGTCAAGTACAGTAGTGCTGTAAGATGCGAAGGGTGGCGGCAGGGAGGGAGAAAATAATTAGCTGGGTTCAAGATGCAGCGATTCTTGCAGGTGACTCCTGCAAGAAAATGAACAGGTGTACGCATCAAATGAGGCCAAGAACAGGCCTGACTGTGATGTCCTCTCACAGATGAACATCTTACTAATTCTCACTGTCTGAGCTCATGCAGAGTGGCAGTTTTTATAAAGTATCTGACCAGGACCCATGGAAGATAAATACATAAGAAATAGGAGCAGGAGTAGACCACATCACCCCAGAATCTGCTTCGCCATTCGATATGATCATGGCTGACCTTCTGCAATAACTCCCATTCCTCATATTCCTTGATTCTTTTGAGATCACGGACAGTATCGTCCATGTCCGCTGGCGTTGGGCGTGCTCGGTGGCGTGAGCGGACAATATGGCGAGAAGGCCAAATATTGTTTCATGACATAGTGAAACTAGTTTGTGATCATCTGCTCAGCCAGTCGATGGCGGGCCACATTTGCCGCCATCAGACATCAGGAACCTCATTGTAATATATCTGCATGTCATTATAAGGCCAGGTTGCCAGAATCATCCCCCCCACCCTGCTGGATTGTCCACAATCATGTCAATGTGTTTCACAACAGCATACATAAAGAGTGCACATGGCGGGCTGCACTTTGAAGGGAACTTGGAGATGAGTACACAATAACGTTGCGCAGTGCTCACCTGGGTCACCTGTTGGACTTCAAGGTTGAGGCACGTTGGAGGCGTGGGGGGCAAAGGCCATCCTGTGGTTGAGGCGACTTGGGGGTGGGGCAAGGGCTGCCCTGTGGTTGAAGGTATTGCACAAGCACGTGCGCAGTTGAGGGGAGGAAAGCAGCTACGCGTTAAGGAAACCTTTTATTAAGTGACCATTCCTCTGCAACTCAGACAGTTCTGACACAGCCACATTGACATGCATGGAGTCAGGCCTCTAGCTTATCTGCCCACTTAAGCAACGCAGAGGCATACAAGTACCAACAAGTGCTCCAGAGCTTTTCACCCCTTGGGCACGGACTGCAAAGCCATGGAGCAGTCACTGGCGAAGGTGCTCACAGCCTCTTGCAATGTCATCATCCCGGTTTGGACCAGTCTCCCCCATGGTTCAAGCTGACAGTGCAGCCTTGCAGTGTGGGTTAGGAGAATGCCTGTGCCTGAGCTGAGAGATCAGCATGCAGTCCAATGGGCAAGGCTGCCGGCAATCGATCAGGTGGAGTGAGGTGGAGGTGGTTGGGGTTTCAGGCAGCCATGCAGCGCACTAAACTCTGGCTATCCCGTTGCCAAGTGCATCCAAGATGCATTAAGGGGCCTTCAGACTTAACCAAGAGAGTTTCTTAGTACACCCATGCTAACCCACGGTATCTCTCTCTTTTATCCTGCAGGAGGAGTATATCAGGAGCTTGGAGCCTGGTGAACTAGCTGCATGCCTCTTGGTGTACAGAGAGCAGAGACGAAGGAGAAGAGAGCGATGGAGGTGTCTGGTTGAGTAGAGGGAGGAGCGGCACCCTCAGGAAGAAGGGGCGGCTAGAGCTCCCACATACTGCCAAAGAACGCAGTGAGCCATTGTTAATCGGCGCCTAGCTAGACCTAGAGTCTATAGACACCGCCTTTCATTTCTGCAGATGTCCGAGAACCAGTGTTGCCAAAGACTGCGCATGTCTAGGGAACTGGTTGGGCACATCTGCCAGGTGCTGCAGGATTTGGTGTCATGGGGATAAGGAGGGCATCCACTGACAGTGGCCATGAAAGTGACCATGGCACTCAATTTTTACGCCAGCGGCTTCTGTCAGGGCTCCACAGGTGACCTCTGTGGGATATCACAAGCCTCCACCCCACAAATGCATCCATGAGGTCATGGATGCCATCTTCGCAAGAGCACACAACTTTGTGCATTTTGCCCAGGACCAAGAGAGCCAGGATGCAAGAGCAATTGGATTTGCCCAGGTCCTGCGTTTCCCGCAGGTGCAGGGTGCCATCGACTGCACTCCCATGGCACTCAGATCCCTGTTACAACAAGGGGCCAACCATGTCAACCGCAAGGGTTTCCACTCGCTGAATGTGCAGCTGGTGTGCGACCACCACAAACGCATCCTGCAGGTCTGTGCTTGGTTTCCAGGGAGTGTCCATGAATCCTACATTCTCAGTCAGTCACAGATCCCTGATGTCTTTCAGGATCCACAGAGGCTGCAGGGTTGGCTCCTCGGGGACAAGTGCTACCCATAGAGGACGTGACTGATGACACCTGTGCGGTGGCCTCAGACTGCAGCAGAGCGACGGTATAACGAGGCTCAAGTTGCAACTTGCAACTTGTTGGAGCAAACCATCAGTATGCTGAAAATGAGGTTCTGGTGCCTGGACCAGTCTGGGGGAGTCCTGCAACATAGTCCACAGGGGGTGTCACGCATCCTCGTCGCCTGCTGCGCCCTTTACAACCTGGCACTTCAACAGGGAGAGGAGCTGGCTGAGGAGGAGATGCAGGAGCTGGAGGTCTTCTCCAATGAGGAGGACATCGATGGTGATCAGGGTGAGGTGGTGCTCAAAGACAACTATGACAGGGATGTGGCCCTTGCACTGGCCAGGCGAGGCAGGCACACTAGCGGGGCCCTCTTAACTGCTAGACTTTTGGAGGATGATGATGCCATGCAGTGAGGAGACACCATAGATCCTCACATTGTATCTGTGAATGTTTGATTCCAGCCTGGTCTATGGTAGCACACATACCCTCTGTTATAATCTCCCATCATGGAGACGCAGTGGAGGCCCTAATAGTTGCTCGATTGCAGGAGGCTGATGACGACATGCAGTGAGGACACTCCATAGATCTTCACATAGCGTCTGAGAATGTCTGACTCTTGTCTGGCCGAGGGCAGCTCGCTTATGCTCTGTGATCAGGGTCATATGTGCTGAGATCACAGGGAGAGGAGATTCAGATGGGCCGGACACTCCTGGAGTCAGCTGGATGGATGGCTCTGGGGTGGGGGGGTGCACCTGCTGATCCTCCTCCCTATGGGTGCCTGAGGTCCCCTGGCTGACTCCTTGAGGAGAAGGGGTAGCTGGAGTGAGATTGGGCTGCCCACCACCCCTCTTGCCCACACACTGTTGGAGCCAAAGGGTTAAGCCTGCGCAGCAGTGCAGGAGTGACGTCCTGGACCAAGGTCTCAATGGTGACTGCCATCCTGCCAGTGTTGACCTCGGTGCGTTGGCATGCCGGCATTATCATCTCAGCCTGAAAGCGGACAGGCTCCTCCATCATACCTTGCAATCTGAGGAGTGATAGTGGAAATCCCTTCCTGGTGTCCCTGAGCTTGCCTTTGCAGCTCCAGCAACTATGACATGACTATGTCTTGAGGCTCATCATCTGACTCGGACTCAGCAAATTTCTGGCCTCCAGCAGTCCTCTGAGTGCTGGGGACCTGGGATGTCCCAGCCTCCGCCTGCTGTGGATCAGAAAATGCGATGTGCTCACCAGATTGTAATCCCGAGGCTACTCTAAATCTAGGTCCCATTGAGGTGTGTGTTTCAGCATTGATGGAGGGTGTGTGTGAGCGCTGTGACTGATTTTCAGGGAGGGTTTCAGCAGATTCCACTTCTGAGCTTCCCTCAGGGCTTGATTGGTGGCCCTGGGTCATGGAGTCTCTTGGCTGTACCCCAGATGTGCCTGCGAAAGCAAGGAGAGATAATTAGTGCATAGCAGTGGCCTGTGAAAGAGGACACCTCGCTCACAGTCTGATGGATGTTGCACTGCTGGATCCTCACTTGGTAGAGCACCACTGACAGTACAGGAAGGTCCAGATCTTCGCTGACCAGTTGGATGTCTCTGTTTTCAAAGTCCGTGAGGACTTTGCTTTCAGGCATTCCTCCACCAGTCGGCAACCTCTCCCTGTTGTTGTGTGCCAGCTTGTCCAGCATGAATAGAGAGGGAGAGACTAAGTAGGTTGCATGCCATGCCAGATGATAAGTATGCTCGGCATTTGTGATTCGTAAGTGGTCCCATGGATAGGATGAGGACAATGAAGGTGTGTGTGAGTGAGTAAATGGTGATGTGCCTTGAACTGGCAGTGAGTGAGGGCCCAGTGGATGTGTGATGCGTTTGTGAGTGTGTAAGTTGAGAGTGATGAGAAGAGTGACTTATCTTGGTGGAAAGGAGGAGATCATTCATCCTCTTGTGGTACTGGGTGGCTGTCCTCTTTTGCAGGGCATTGGCACTGACCACCGCTGCCACCACCTCCCAAGCCAGATAAGTGATGTTGCTACCCATCCTGCGGCCAGAACGGGGGTAGAGGACATCACGGTGAGCCTCCACTGTGTCCAAAAGGCACTCGAGAGACACGTCAATGAACCTGGGGGCTGCAGTCTTCTTGCCTTTTGGTGCCATGTCTTCTGTGCAGCAGTCATGGGCTGGAAGCACTGAGGTGTGGGCGCATGCGGCTGCACTTTAAATATGGTGCCCGGCATCACGTGGCGAGGTGATGGCGTGGTGGGCAAATGAGAGCCCACCCACCATGGAAATGGCGTGTTTCCAGGGAAAGCATTGTTAATGCAGCAGGTTTGGGGCGATACAGCGTGAAAAGCCGCCATTGCGTCCGGCAGGTAAAACGTCATTTTTCCCGCCTGCTACTGCATTTAGTGCAAACCTGGGACGATTCTGCCCCAAAAATCTGTCTATCTCAGCTTTAAATATACTCAATGATGAAGCATGCACTACCCTCTGGGATAGACGTTTCCAAAGATTCATAACCATCTGTGTAACGAGGTTTCTTCTCATCTCAGTCCTAATTGATCAACCCTTTAGCCTCAGACTATGACCCCGTGATCTAGCGTCCCCAACCAGGGGAAACTACCTCTTAGTGTTTACCCTGTCAAGCCCCTTCAGAATCTGATATGTTTCAATGAGATCACCTGTCATTTTTCTGAACTCCAGGGAATATGAGCCCAATTTACTCAGCCTCTCATCAAAGGAGAGCCCTCTCACCCCAGGAACCAATCTAGTGAACTTTCACTGTACCATCTGCAAGGCAAATATCTCCTTCCTTAGATTTGGAGGCCACAACAGTGCATTGCACTCCAGGTGTGGTCTCACAATTTAGCAAGATTTTCTTATTCTTGTACTCCAATTTTCTTGCAGTAAAGGCCAACATGCCATTTGCCTTTTTTGCTTGCTGTACCTGCATGCTAACATCAACATTTAGATGTCTCATACCTTCTAAGAAACATTCTGCTTTTCTATTCTTACTTTCAACATAAATAACTTCACACTTCCCCACATTATAATCTACCTTCCAACTTGTTTCCACTTACTTAACCTGCCTATCTTTCTTTGCAGCCTCTTTGTGGCCTCGTTCTTGCTTACATTTCCAACTTGCTTTGTATCATCAGCAAACTTGGATACACCATTCTCAATCTCTTTATTAAAGGCATTAATATAGATTGCAAATTGCTGAGGCCCAAACGCTGATTCCTGCAGCACTCCATTAGTTACAGCCTGTCAACTTAAAAATGTCCTGTTTATCCCTACTGTCTGCTCCATGTTAGCTAACAAATCCTCCATCCATGCTAATAGATTACCCTCGACTCCATGAGCCCTTATCTTGTGTATTAATCTTTTGTGGCTGCTCATCAAATGGTTTTTAGAAATCCAGGTATACTACATCCACTGGCTCTCCTTTATCTATTCTACTAGTTTCATCCTCGAACACGATTTTCCTTTTATAAAACCATATTGACTCTGCCTGATCATCTTATGATTTTCAAAGTGCATTGTTAAACCTTCCTTAATAATAGATTCCAGCTAGACTAACTAGCCTGAAGTTCCCTGCTTTTGTTCACCGTCCTTTCTTGAATAGCCCTGTTACATTTCCCAACTTTTAATCCACTGGGACCATTCTAGAATTTAGGGCCAGAATTATTAGCTCGTCGGGCAGGTGTGCGCCTGACCTGAATGAGCAATGATGCGCGATGATGTCAGGCGAGCGTCTCGATGTCATCACACAATATTTCAGCCGGCACGCCCGCCAACAATTAAAAGGCATATTAAGGCCATTAAAGTAATAGTTGAATTAAATTTTTCGCTGCCCGTCCGACCTTATGGTTAGCGTGCAGGCGAAAAGGCCAAGCAGCCTTTGGGTTTTTTAGGAAACCTCATCCACGGGCGGGATGAGGTTTCCAACAGCTATTAAAAATTAAGTTAAAATGTAAACATTTCATGAATAACATGTTCCTGCTCACATGACAGAGTCACATGAGGGGACATGTTTTTTAACATTGTAAAACTCTTCATTTTTATATCTTAAAATCTTCACCTCCCTGAGGCAGCTCTGTGCCTCAGGGAGCTTTACCTGCATGCATTTGAGTGCATGTGCCAAGTTCCGTGCTCGGCCTCCCCCCACCTGCACCCCGCCCCACCCGCTTCCAGGCAGCACTGAGCGCTGCAGCATGCATTTCATGCTGGGTGGGCCTTAATTGGTGGGGAGCAGTCAGCTTCCCAACTGCTCCCCCCTGCCCCCATTGAGCCCGCCCAATGAGGGCAAAATTCTGGCCTAGGAAATTTTGAAAATCATAGCAGTGCACCCATTAACACTACAGCTGCCTCTTTTAGAACTTTAGGATGTAGGCCTGGAGATTTGTTCTCTGCTGATATTAATTATGTTAAGTTCCGCACTGTTATTAGCCCCTTGGTTAACCTTTGTTTCTGGTATGTAATTTATGTCTTCTCCAGCAAAGCCAGACACAAAATGTTTGTTCAATGTTTCTGTTACTTCCTCATTCCCAATGATAATTTATCTTGTCTCTGACTCGAAGGGACCAATATTTACTCTGGCGACTCTTCCTTTTCCTATATTTGTAAAAACTTTTACAATCTGTTTTTATAGTCCTGGCTAGTTTATGTTCATTTTTTTTCCTCCTTTTTCCCCTGCTTTCTAAAACTTTCCCAATTCTCAGCTTACAACTATCCTCAACATTATAGGCCTCTTCTTTTAATCTAATGCTACCTATAACTTTCTTAGTAAACCATGGATGCACCATTCTTGAATTGTAACCCTAAATTCAGGAGTGAAATGTAGATGTTCTGTGAAATCCATGGCTCTGGCGCACCTCTGAAACAGTAGGATGAGGGTTCAAGACCAATTGCAGAAAGCTGAATAAATAATTAAGGTTGACACATCAGTGCTACATTGTTGAATATGTGATCTATTGGATACCTTTAAACTGTGGCTCCATCAAACTTCTCAGGTAGGCATAAGAGATCTCATGACACTATTCAAAGAAGAGCAGGGAGGTTCTCCCAGTGTCTTGACCAATATATATCTCTCAATAAATGCATTCTTTAACAAAGCTTCTTGTTCAAAAAAGGAGAAAAATATTGTGAGGTGGAGTATTTGGCAATGCAGAGAAAAATTGCCCTGTTATAGTTAAACTGTTGCATAATTGTTACTTTAATTACTTCATCTTTGGCTATATTTTAAAACATTCCCTCAGTATTATGGAGAGTGAACATTTTCAATGATAAAAGGAGAAGAGAGTCATTTAGCTGACATGACCACAGGCATTTTAATGAGTCCACTTACTCAGCAGTGATAAGAATCACTTTTTCTTCTGGATTCTAATCTGGAGCAATTAATCATCTTCAAATTCTGAAAACTCACCTAGTATTGAAGTTCAAGACAACTGATGGTTTAAGATTGGCTTTAAAACCCCAAAAGACTGGTAATCACTGGGCTAGCTCAATGGACCTCTCGTTGATGGAATCCGTAGCTAATGTCAACTGAATGGCTCTTTCACAATTGTCAGATCAGAGATGTTCGCATCTGTTTAGTTGCAGGGAAGGAATTAAAAGGAGACTGTCTCCTTCTTGGTTGGAGAAGTGCTGCATTGAACATATTCGCCTCCAGTAATATTTTCCACTAACTTCTGTGACGGTTTTTTGGTCTTTTTTTAACATAAAGGATTTGAAAAGTAGCCTGTATTCAATTTGTTATGGAAAATGGACAGTGTATTTCAAACGTCAGCACTTTGTAGTCAATTTAAGCTACTCATTTTGTTTGAAGTAGAAGCCCTATAACACAAGATACTGCAATAGTTGAAAAGAGCAGAAGAAATGGGAAAGATAAGTCAGGAGGTACTGACCAGTTGTTGCCAAATTTGGCTATTAAAGACCTAAAGGTTGAAGGAGGAAGGAAAGACAGGGAGGCAAGGAATTTTGAGGTGGGAAAACAAATAGGAAAAATGTAAGGTGGAACCACCATGCATTAAAGGAGAAGTTTATGTTCATTTCAACGCACTTGGTTAGTTTGAATGAGGAAGAACATTCGAAAAGTATAGAGGAACACTGATCATAGTAGTTTATGTTGACGGAAACAGAAAAGAAGTGAGTTGCCCATGTGCCGAGGTGAAAATTCAGCCCCTGGTATATTTTAGCATGCAGCTTGTGGAATTGTACACAACTGATGTGATGCAATTGTTCTAATGGAGACCCAGAACCTGTACACTGTCGAGAACAAATGACTTTCATTAACTCATTGGCTTCTGGTCACTAATGCAACAAATACTTTTGTTTGTTTTGAAAAAATAACCAGTTAATTGATATGACAACGATTGAGATAAATCTAGAAGGCTATGTCTGGTAACAGTGCTTTATTCATTCCTCTTTGGAAAAGAGGGGTAAAATATTAAAACTGAGGGTGCAATTCACCTTTTTGAGTGGAGAAATCTATAGAATTAATGCTCGCGATCTCAATTTGACCCCAATGGGTGGCATGATGACACTGTTCATTGGAGTGCCACTGAGTTTTCGATCTCAGTTGTGTTGGCAGGCGGAGACTACTGACCTCTGCTTGTCACCTCCCATAGAGATGGGGAGAGGAAAGCATTTGGGAAGTGAGAGGAGGTTAAATCAGAGAGACTGGTCAATTTCCTTCCAATAGTCTGCTGAAGTGCAGCATTAGCTGGTCTTTTTGGGCTACAGATGGAATAAGTCATCTCAACATGTGGAAAATGTTATGATTTTGAACAAGATTACTAACTTTTTTTTTTCAAAGAAATCCCAATTATTTATTGAAAGAATGAGGCTGCAAGGTCCCAAGGTTTAAAACAAGATTTTTTACTATTCAAGAGTTAAACAAAGCAGATACTAAATACTTCATGGGGTGTGGATTCAGTCTTGAGGACTCCCTGGCCAGTCCCTCCTGACTGTATACCACTGTGCCGCCACCTCTGGTGGGTCTGTCCTGTCAGGGAGTGACAGGACCCCTTCATCATCTTGCTATGCTGTTGCTCTCTATTTTCTTCCTGGTGCTGCTGCATGTGTGTAGGTAGCAGCTTTCTGCAAGCAGAAAGGCAGACACCAAAGAACTATCGTTTACACAGGCGTGGGGTGGGAAACAGGAGGCCCATGGTCACATCATCTGCAGCTTGTTCATTATGCCACATAGGAGGATGAAGGGTGGCTGGGAGTTGAGAATGGGCATATGCGGAAACATGTTGTCATCCTCAATGTTATTAGTGATGGTGAATGACATGGACTCTGTTGCTACAGGCACATGATGCTGAGAACACGCAGGTTTTGCTCTGCTCCCTTCTACTGTGTTACACCTTGTCTTGCAAGAGAGAGGGCACAGTGTCAGTAATTGTGTACCACTGTGTTTGAGTCATGTTTCTGCCATTGCTGAATAGCTGGAGGTATGTAGATGCAGCTGGAGGTAGGTGTGAGACTGACAGCATTGGTAGGAACATAGGAAGAGGAGTAGATGAGTTATTCTCTCAAATATCTTCTGTTACTCGTGGCTGATCTGTGGCTTAACTCCATAAACCTTCTTTTCCTCATATCCTGCAGCACATGGTTAACAAAAATTTATTAATCTCAAATTTAAAATTAACAATTGAGTTAGCATCAATTACCATCTGTGGAAGAAAGTTCCAAACTTTTATCACCCTTTGTCATTGATGCATTGCCCCCTAGTCCTAGACTCCTCAACCAGCAGAAATAGTTTCTCCCTATCTATCCCATCTGTTCCACTCAATATCTTGAAAATTCCAATCAAATCGCCCATTAATCTTTAAAATTTGAGGGAAATACAACCTTGTCCTGCCTCACAATTTAACCCTTGGAGTTGAAGTGTCATTCTGTTAGATCTATGCTGCACTCTGCCCAAAACCAATATATCTTTCCTAAAAAGTGGTGCCCAGAACTGCTCACAGTACTCCATGTGTGGTCAAACTAGGGCATGACATCTATTCTCTTGTATTTCAGTCCTCTAGATATAAAGGCCAGCATTCTGTTAGTCTTTTTGATCATTTTCTGTACTTGTTCATGGCATTTTCATGATATATTAACCTGAATCCCAAAGGGTCTTTGGATCCCCTCTGTTTCTTGCTGTTCCCAATTTTGAACATACCCTGTTCTATCTTTCTTAGGATGACCTCGCATTTGTCTACATTTGTCACAGTTTTGTCTACTTGCATAATCAGTATCTTTGCAATGTTATGCTTCCATTTACTGCTTACCATGCCGCCTATCTTGGTGTCACTGGCACATTTGAATATGTGGATGACTATTCCATCATCTAAGTCATTCATAAATACAGTGAATAGTTGAGGCACCAACACTGATCCTAGTGGAATACCACTAGTCACATCCTGCCAATTAGTGTACCTGTCCATTATCCCAATTCTTTCTTCTCTGCCACTCAGTCAATTTCCTAAAAAGGTCAAAGCAAAACACTGTGAATGCTGGAAATCTGAAGCAAAAACAGAAAATGCTGGAAAAACTCAGCAGGTCTTAATAGCATCTGTAGAGAGAAAAAAACAGAGTTAACATTTCGAGTCTGAAGAAGAGTCATACGGACTTGAAACGTTAACTTCGTTTTTTTCTCTCCTCAGATGCTGTTACACCTGCTGAGCTTTTCCAGCATTTTCTGTTTTTGTTCCTAAAAAGGCCAATAGTTTCCCTTTAATTCCATGAATTTCAGCTTTCTGATGGACTTTATCAAATGCCTTCTGGAAGTTCATATAAATAACATCCAAAGACATCCCCCTATCCATGACTTCCGTCACCTCTTCAAGAAATTCAATTGGTTTGGACCAACCTTTTACAAATCCAAGCTGACTCTTTCTGATCAGCTGAAAATTTCAAGCTATCGGGCACCCTATTCTTAATTATAGATACTAACAATTTCCTGACAGATGTTAGGCTAACTTGTTTATAATTCCTTGGTTCCCCCTCTTTGACCTTCCTTAAATAGAAGAGTGAATACTCAATTTTCTAATCTAAAGGAATGGTTCCTAAATCAAGAGAACTTTGGAAGACTATAGTTGCAGAATCCATAATGCTCTCACCTACTTAATTTGAAACACTGAGATGAAAGCCATTTCCTCCTGTGGATTTGGATTTGTCACTCTTTAGTGCCATTGTTTTCTTCATTACTGTTATTTTGCTTACATTAGTTTTGATGAGTCCCTGTCCCAGATTGAATATTAATTTCCATGGGACTTCCAGAATGCTGACCTCTTCATCTACTGTAAATACTGTTGAGAAGTTTTCATGGAGGCAGTGGATCCATCCCTGGCTGAACAGCCAAGGATGAACCTGCCTCCATAGCATTGAGAGGCCGTCAATATGTTGAGTGGTTGAGGTCATGGCTTTTGCCCCCATCTGGGAGTATGTCCCACCTCTGAGAGCTGCTGGCCAAGTGGTGACCACTGCTGGTACTGCTTCCACAAGGAAGAGCATGGAGGCTGAGTGGCAAGGTAAGTGTGGTGATTTCACTGGGGTCAGCGTGGTGAGGGCAGTGGGGGGTTACAGTTGGGAGACCGGGTGGCGGGGCACAGACTAGGGGCCATGATCATCATTGGGAGACCTCTGTTTCACCATGATCATCATTGGGAGACCTCTGTTTCACCTGAATAGGAGGAAACCCTCCCCACCACCTCCCCGAACCCGGAGCAACATGGCATGGGCACCCCTCACCACTGCCCTTAAGCACTCACTAATTGGTCACTTAAGGGCCTCAATTAATCCAAGTGCAGGGGGGCTGCGTGACATCTCCCACCCCACTGGTAAAATTCCATGCCACCCATTTTACCCCTGCCTGCCTCTCCTTGCCTGGGAGATGGATGAGTATAAAATTCTGGCTAGTGATACAAATTATTTATTTAGCATGCCCATCATTTCCTTATTTTGATTCACAATACCACCATTATTAATTTCAAGAGGTCCACATTGTTTCCTTAATAAAATTGTAAAAAAATTGTGCTTATTTTGAAATCCCTTGCAAGCTTCCTTTTGTACTCCCTCTTAGTAGCTCCTACTAGCAACAATTTGATGCTGTTTGTATTGTTATCATTCACCCGCACCTGTGTTTTTTTTGCATTTTTGGACACTTTTTCTGTAAATTTTATGTTGTCACTTACTCCTTTAGCCACCTATGGCTATTGTTTTTGGCAAGTAAGGCTCTTACCCCTTAGTTATAAACTGATTCTGTATCTCATTTAATTCTCCTTTGAATATCTCCCACTGATCTTCTGTTGTTTTACCTATTAACAGATTTTCCCAGTCTCTGACTCCACCCATTGAAGGCAGCCCTATCTAAATCTAGAATCTTAGTAGCTGTTTGATGCCCTTCCAAAACACTATGTTCAACTCGATTGTATTATGCTGATTATTAGATAAATGTTCATGCACCATTGTTAAGTAAATCTGACTTATTATTAAATCTAATATGGTATCCCCTATTCATGTATTCATATGGTATCTTCAGTTCTGAAGAAGAGTCATATTTGGATTCGAAACATTAACTCTGTTTCTCTTTCCACAGACGCTGCCAGACCTGCTGAGTTTTTCCAGCGCTTTTTGTTTTGTTTCAGGTCTCCAACATCCATAGTATTTTGCTTTTGTTATTATGTTATCCACTTGTTGGCTCGAGGACATACTGCTGCAGAAAACTAACCTGTACACACACATTCGAGAAATTCACCAACTTTCTGACATATGTTGGTCTGCTTATCCCAATCTACGTGGAAGTTAAAATTCCCCATTAAAACCACTCTGCCTTCTCTACATGCTTGTCTAACCTCTGTATTTATACAATCTACCACTTCACAGCTGCTACCAGCTAGCCTATACACAATGCCCATTACAGCCTTAAATCCTTTGCCATTTCTTAATTTTACCCATAAATCCTTGTCAGAGGGCTAAGACCTCACATTATGGCCAGGATTTTCTGGCCTCGTCATGTTGGGACCCGCTGCAGGAGATTCAGCAGCCCAGCCAAAAGTCCATTGACTTTCAGGGGGACTGGATGATGCTGCCAACGGGTGAGAGTGGAAAATCCAGCTCTTTATATTTTTATAATATTTCTATATATTCTCATGGCTAATTTCTAAAATTTTAAAAACTGGACAATGATCTTTTAAAAATGGCTGAAGTTGTGTCTGGCTGTGACCCTGAACAAAAGGGGCTATTTGGCAGTATTGAAGAAATTTTCATCTCTTTATCTCTGAAGAGACCCTAAAGAACCCCTGTGGGCTGCAGAGACCAAATTCAAAGCAAACTTCAGAGGTCGTCTGTATTTCATAAACCAGGCCTGGCCAACTGGTGCCAATTCGTCTGCTAGAACAAAAGACCCAGACAAAGGGATGCATACCCTTTGTCAAAGCCAAAATGGAGAGGTAGGAGTCATGTGACATGACCCCCCCTAGCTGGTGAAACCAGTAATATTGCCTTGCGGAGCTGCAAATCTCATTCTGCCAACTTTCCATCTACCTAACAGCACAGAAAAGGTTTGAATGCCTGACCTCATCTACCTTGATCTACATCTTTTCTGTTAACTCAAAAGTTTGGGGCCGAAATTTTAGGTCAGTGTACGGGCATGGGCCCAACCCGATCGGATGCGAAATTGTGCGAGTTGACGTCGGGCAAGCATCCGATGTCATCCCGCGCTCGCGCGATATTTTGGTTGGCGGGCACGCGTGAGTGTCGGAAGAGTGCCTGCCGACGATTAAGACGACAATTAAAGTTATTAAAGTTCCAACTGTCCCCGATTTTCTGTGGTCTGTCCAACCGTACAGTTGGTGGATGGGCGAATCTGCCAGGCGGACTTTGCATTTTTGATGAAACCTAATCCAAGGGCGGGATGAGGTTTCCATTATTAAATATAAAAAAAAATAAAAATGCACGGGCAGGATTTTCATCATGTACATGTTCAAGTGACTGATTCTGATGCATTGACATTTTTTTCCAGATTCTAAATTCTTTATTTAATTGTTTTGAAGCCTTCAGCTCCCTGGGCATCTCTCCGCCTTTAGGGAACTTTCACCTGCACTTACGTCAGTGCCTGCCCTCCTCCCGCTCCCACCGACCTGAAAATAGAAATGATGTCATCCCGCATCATTTTACGCATTGGCGAGCGGGCCCCACCCCCGCTCACCGACCTGAAGATCCTCCCCAATATCTCAGTAACAGCTACCATATCATAACCTCCAAGTTGATTTTGCATCTGTAATTCATTCAACTTTTTCCTTCTACTCTGTGCACTTGTATAAAGAATGCTTATTTTGGCCACAAATCCTAACCTATGTTTCTGCTCTGGTCTTTTACAGACACTTTTTAAATTTCTCTCTCCTGGTTTATTTGTTTTACATCTTCCTTTACTTCTGGTGCCTTAAGCACAATTTCTGACAGTTTATTCTCTTACCTTTTATTTGATTTTGAACTATTATCTAGGCTAGCTTTTCCACCTGCGCCCCCCCTCGCCCCACCCTGCCCCCACTACTTGCTTATTTAAAGTCCTTGTGACCATCCTACTTATCCTTTCTATTGGATGCTGAGGGTGTGAGGGTGAGGTGGAGTACCTGGAAGTTAGGCGTGAGTCTTGAGTGCCAACGAGTGCTGATAGATGAATGATAGGCATGTAGTGCATTGAGCAGAGTGAGAGTTTGCTGGTGTAGAGGGTGGGAGATGACACATGAAGTTTATTCACTGATCTTGACCAGCCTTGTAAGATCATTAGACTTCTGATGGTACTGCTGCCAGGTCCTCATTTTCAGATGCTGGAAATTGACCTCCTTGTTTTCTGCTCTCACTCCTTTCTGACAGTGGTCTTTGAGGGCCTCCTGGCCCCAGAGGATTATGGGCATCTCTCCTCCTGCTCAGTTCCACCACTAATGCTTCCAGTGCCCCATCCATCACCCTGGAACCTTCTCCCTGCCCTGATGTTCAATTTTCCATCATCTAAATTCCACCCACATTATTCAATGCATCTCCCCTTACAGCGGGGGGCGGGGGCAGCTGGCCTCTAAGAAGACCAAGCTGTCAAAACCAAGACATATCTGTATAATGCTGTTCGCCCCCTCTGCCACCACCCCCCACCCCCTGCCAACACCCCCCCACCCCACCCTGGCTGAGTGCAGAGGTAGCTGGCAGTGTGAAAAGGAAGAAAGCAGCACGGGATCTGTTTGACCATATACTACAATCACAGAGAGGAAGTGGGTGCACAAATTTACTCTCTGCCCACCTCAGTAAAAACCGGCACGGGCATGTTGCCAATTGCGAGCCCTGTGCCCAAAATCTAGGGCACATAGATTTCTAACCCCAAATGCTTTAGGGAGTTGAGCAGCAGCAGCCACGCTGTCTAAATATTGAAATTAATTCCAGCTAGGTTTGTGAATTGCTGAGATGAGCCTTGCAGCTCTTTTAAAACCCAGTTTCACATCAACCTGCATTTACACTCCATCTGTTGGTCAGCCAAGCAATGTGAGGCTACCTTCTCAGTGCAATCCCATACTCCAGTCTAGAGTTAAATCTGACCCTAGATTTACATTGCAGATTTAGCATTTGTTTGTGAAGTTGTTAGCATTTGTTTGCAGCAACACTAAAGTTGTCATACAAACACACCCATCAACAAGGTCAGACATGCATAGCACAGCTTTGCTGTTACACTTGGAAATTATGGGGCCTTGTGTAAAGTATTCTTTACTAAATTGGTAAAATGAAACAAAGTTCAACTCCTAAATATGTATCGCTTCCCTTTGGATTGAAAGATAATGTCACTGCTCTGCAATAACCTTATGTAAATGAAGATTGTATTTCATCATTAATGATCATGAAAAGGGGTTGAGTCCCAGTCAAACTGCTATTCCTAAATTATAACCCATTGGAGGTTAAATACTATAATATTGCTGTTCAATTGTAGCTTAAAGTTTTTTTTACTTTTAATCTAGACTTTAATCATTTGGCATTTTAAAATTAAGCCTATTTATTCAGCTCCCCAGGCAATATTTCATGATACCATGAGACACTTAGACCCTTAAGACATCACTGAATGCCTTTGATCATGCTCAGCTATTTCTGTTGATAATAAAGAGCTCCCAGCAAACAATCAGATGCTATTATTCAAATTATGAAGTCTTGACCGAGCTTGTTTAATACAAATAGTAATAAAAAGTGTTCAAGTAAGAGTAATCGAAAAGTTATTGTGTTAATTCTGCACAGCTACAGAAGTTAGTTTTCTGAGAATAAAACTATTGGCTGACAAACCTGATGGAGAGACTGGAAAAACTGGGGTTCTCTTTGGACCAAAGAAGGTTAAGGGGAGGTTTGATAGAGCTTTACAAAATTATGAATGGTTTTGATGGAATAAGTAAGGAGACACTGTTTCCAATGACAGAAGGGCTGGTTACCAGAGGACATAGATTTCTGGCTAATTGCCAAAAGAATGAGAGATGATGATGAAAAAAAAAAGATATGCTGCAAGTTGTCATGATCTGGGATGTGTTGCCTAAAAGGATGGTGGGTGTAGGTTAATTAATAACTTTCAAAAGGGAATTGGATAAATACTTTAAGGGGGAAAGTTTTGCAGGGCTATGGGGAAACAACAGGAGAGTGGGATTAATTGGACCGCTCTTCAAAGAGCTGGCACAGGCAAGGTGAGATGAATGTTCTGCATCATTCTAAGATTCAATGGTTGTATTTTGCCAGTGGAAATTGGGTAAGTGGGAGTCAGGAAATAGCAAGCCCTAAAGTTAGTAACTCTCCACTTGTTTGTGCACAGCACAATTTCTGTCCAAAAGCGAAATACTGCATATGCTGGAAATCTGAAATAAAAACAGCAAATGGTGTTCGCACTCAGCAGGTTAGGTACCATCTGTGGAGAGAGAAACAGAGTTAATGTTTTATGCCTGTGACCTGCAATCAGAACAATTTTCTGTCCCTGGTTCCACCTTGTTAGACATTGAGATTCCATTCAAATCAGGGCAGGTCAATTTCCAGGGTTTCCTACCCAGACCGAAGTTTGCCCATTCAAAATAAAAGTGAAATGGTAAAGAGGTTATTGGCCATTGGCAAAGGAGCTCTGCAATTTGTTTTTACCTGTTATTCTAATGCAAAATATGAGGATTATTTTCAAAGTGCCCTTACTACAGGATTTCATGCAAGAGGATGAAGAGGACCAAATAAAGTTTGCCAGGAAAATTTATCAGACATATTGTAGTAGTGACCCTATAAAAGGTGGTATAAAAATATCCAAGCCAGCAGGGTTGGCTAAATTCTGTGGCAACTAAATACCTGAAAAACTTGTGACTGTGTCCTACTCTAAAACCTGCTTGGTCCTAGTCTCAGATTACATGGAACATTAACAAAGAAACAGGCCATTTGGACCAATGTCAATGCTGATTTTCATGCTCTTCTTATTTCATCTCACAATATCAATATATCTAGCTAAACATTCACTCACGAGTCATAGGGAATTGGCTGTATCCCTTCTGGAGTTCCAACATGCCACGCAATTCAAAACTCAAATGTTTCAACCTTATTAAGACTACTAATATAGTATTAATACTAAGAGACAGTGAAAATCCTCAAGATCTATTGAGATATTTCACATCAATCAACACCAAATGGTTCATGGTGCTATAAGGAACTTGGATCTTGGGACATGAAGAAACATTCTCTTTCTCAGTACTGATCTCATTTGCACCAATGTGCTAATCATTCGTAGACCCACCTGCATGTTTCAAGTTCACTGCAACCTTTAGAATTCTGGACTCATGCTTATAAGCGCAGAGGCAGGCAACTGGGCAATTGTGAGTTCACCATGGACATTTCACTATGGGTGGATCTCAGAAGTTTTGTGGAATGAATGTGGGCTATGTGTTGTACAGGCATCCTGTTAAATATTGGCTTTTCAAAAGAGAATTTTTTTCCCCACCTTTCTTAAAGCTTAGCCAAAACAAGGATCCTGAATCAATCAGAATACTAGACCTAGCAATGTTCTTTAGGGTAATGAGAACGTGTTGTCTTGACTTTCATGTTTTTTATTGTAACATTTTCATCTGCAGTTAGAACCCAGTGTTCTGCTTCTCTGGGGCTGCTTGATAATCCAATTTTTGTGATTGGAGCCTAGAGTGTACTACCCACTGTAAATCTCAAACCTCAAACAATCTTTCAATTAGTGAGCACTAGCTCACTGAAATAGTGTCAATATATGGCTTTAGCTTCAATAGTAGTAGAAAAAGTGATATTTTTAAGGGATAGACCAAGTTTATCACAGCCACTCAAAAGAGCACCTACATATTGAGCTAAGCATTGTTAAGGAGTCAACCAAAAGGTAATGTGGTTGATTTTGTAATTTTTTACAGAGGGGAGTGGAGTGGGGCGGAGGGTTCAGGGGGAGAAGATGTGCTGAAAAATCAAGAATCTGCTTCAGACTGAGCATCAGCCAAAGAGGAGAACTCTTGGTTGGAGGCAAATAAGTTGGCTTCAGAACTCACAATTATTATCTGAGGGTTATTTGGTTCATTCATGATTTTTAGTTCAAGAAGTAGTAGACCAAACCTCAAGTCAATCAGGAAGTTGATAGAAAGGTAGAACTGGGTGTTGTCAGTATATATTTGAAAACTGATCTATGTATAACAAGCCTGAGTGAGGAAATGGAGGAGGCTAAGGGTAGTTTACTGGGGTACGAGAGAGGTTGTTGTGCAGGGAATAGGATGAGAAATGGTTCCTAGGCCAGGATATAACGCTCGTTGGGTAGGCGCGCGCCCAACCCGGCTGAGTGTAAAATGATGCGCAATGACGTCAGGTGTCATTGCGCACTTGCGTAATATTTCAGTCAGCGGGCACATGCGGGAGATGGCAGTGTGCTCGCCGACAATTAAAAGGCCTATTAAGGCCATTAAAGTTATAATTGAAATAAATTTTATGCTGCCCGTCCAACCTTACGGTTGGCGGGCAGGCGGAATGGCCAAGTGGTCTTTGCATTTTTAAGGAAACCGCATCCAACTGCGGGATGAGGTTTCCATCAGCAAATAAAAATAAAATAAAAATTTTAACATTTCATTAATAACATGCCCCTGCTCATGTGACAGAGTCACATGAGGGGACATGTTTGATAACATTTTAAAAATCTTTTATAACATTTTAAAAATCTTTATTTTTAATGTTCAAAGCTCTGTGCCTCTGGGAGCTTTCCAGTGTGCACCCACGCACATGCGAGAACTTACGCTCTCGCCCTCCTCCCCCCTCCTCCCTCCACACACACACAGGCAGCGCTGCAGCGTGCATTTCATGCTGGGTGGGCCTTAATTGACCTGCCAGCGTGAAATCGTGATCTGGCCCTGAATGCTGGCAGCGGTCGGCTTCCCGACCTCCCCCGCCTACCCCCGGCGAGCCCGCCCGACGGGGGCGAAACTCTGCCCCTAGAGTTTTGCTAGCTGATGTTGGGACAGGTAGCATTGGAATTTCACAAGAGCTTTCCCATGAGATGAATTGTCCCCTGTTGATCCTCAAATCTGAATGCTACAGATTTAAATCAATCTATCAAACTAGTGGCTTGGTTATCCACTATCAGACTTGACCACCCTACATTATACCATTCCTCCCTGTCTACAGCCATATCATCCAACAAGATTATCCTGGAAAATAAAGGTAACCGTTTTTGGCAAGTAAAATCAAGGAAAACTCTAAAGATGTTTCCTAAATACATATAGAGCAAGAGGATAGCTAAGTAACAAATAGGGACAATTAAAGACCAAAAAGATAACTTGTGTTTGGGAGACATGGGGATGATTCTCAATGAACACTTTGCATCTGTTTTCACAAAAAAGAGGGATAAAGCAGACATTGTAGTTAAGGAGGGGGAGTGTGAAAATTGGTTGGGATAAACATGTCGAGGGAGAAATTGTTAAGGTTTTTAGCATCCTTGAAAGTGGTTTGATCAACAGGCCTGAATGAAATGTATCCCAGGCTGCTAAAGGAAACATGGGAAGAAAGAGCAGAGGCTCCAATCATCATTTTCCAAATTTCTCTATCTACAGGCCTGGTGCCAGGAGACTGGAAGACAGTTAATGAGTTGTTTAAAAAGGGAGGAAGGGATAGCTCAAGTAATTACAGGCCACCTAGCCTAACCTTGGTAGTAGTCAGATTATTGAAAAAATTCTGAGACAGTATAAATCATTATTCAGGGAGCCATTGATTAATCAAATACAGCCAGCACGAAGATGGTGCTTAACAGACTGCATTGAATTTTTTGAGGATGGAACAAGGAGGGCTGATAAGAGTAGCACATTTGATGTAGTCTACATGGATTTTAACAAGGTGACACATGGCAGACTGGTCTGAAAAATAAAGCTCATGGGATCCAAGAGAAAGCAAGTTGGGTCCAAAATTAGTTTAAGTGGCAGGAAGCAAAGGATAATGGCCAATATGTTTATGTAACTGGAAGGCTGTTTCCAGTTTCACTATGCAGGGCTCAGTATTGAATCCCTTACTGTTCATGATATACATCAATGAGTTAGACTTATAATGATTACATGATTAAGAAGTTTGCAGGTAATGCCAAAATTGGTTATGTGGCTGATAACGAGGAAGAAAGCTGTATATTGCAGGAGAATACCAATGGACTGGTCATGTGGGCAGAAAAGTGACAAATGGAATTCAATCCAGGGAAGAGTGAGGTAATGCATTTGGGGAGAAGGACAAATAAGGAAAGGGAGAACATTATAAATGGTTGGATTCGGAGGCCAGAATTTTCCGGCCCCATTGATATTGGCTGTCATGACGGGTGGTGGGGGGTGGGGTGGGGGGGTGGGGGGACAATATGGCAAGAAGGCCAAAAATCGGTTTCATGCCATTGTGAAACCAGTTAGCGATAATCTGCTCCATCTGTCAATGGCAGGCCACATTTCCCATTGCCACACGTCAGGAACCTCAAATGCATCTCATTATAAGCCCTGCTCGCCAGAATCATTACTCCACATTGGATCATCCAGGCACTCATGCCAATGTGTTTCCCAATTGCACATAAGCAACCTGCACCTGGTGACCTGCACTTCTCTTGGGACTTTGAGGTTTGTTTGCCCACCTTGCTTCAGGCGGCACTCGCGGTCATCAGCGCCAGGCTTCGCAGGTAGCACCACATCACTTTTAGAGGGGGCTCACAGGCAGGTCTCTGCCTACCAGCCCAGCCGTAAGGCATGGGTGGCTTTTCAACAGCTGCAGGGCAGGAGCTTGCTTTGGGAAGGGGGAGAAGTGGCTTCAGACAAAGGAAGAGGCTATAGGGCGAGGGCTGTGCTGGGGAAGGATGGTATCCCAGGTTGTGTGTGGGGGCACATGTTGATCTGTGCAAGTGGCCTCAAGATGCTGAGGACTGAGGAGGCAGTCTCCAGAAGAGATGGGGCCAGATGATGGTGTGAGGGCATGGTGAGAGAATGAGTGGTGTTGTCCCTTGAGCAAGTAACATTTGCACCACACAAGTGTCAGGCAATGACCATCTCCAACAGGAGAGAATTCAAACATCGCCCCTTGGTGTTCAGTTGTATTACCATCACTGAATCCCCCACTATCAACATCCTGGGGCCTACCATTGACCAGAAACTGAACTGGACTAGCCATATAAATACTGTGGCTGCAAGGGGTCGTCAAAGGCTAGGAATAGTGCGACAAGTTACCCACCTCCTGACTCCCCAAAGTGAGATGCTAGTAAATGTCTGATGGGCTTGTGAGTGGGTGAGTTGAGATTGATGGTTGCCTTACCCTGGTGGCATGGATGAGATCATTCATCCATTTTCTGCACTAGATGGCTGACCTCTTCTGTGCAGCATTGGCACTGACCATCCCTGCCACCACCTCCCAAGCTGGAGTGGCGAGACTGACGGGCCTCCTGCGGCCAGAGCGGGGGTAGAGGACTTTGTGGTGGGCCTCCACAGTGTCCAGAAGGTGTCCCAGGGTTGTGTCACTGAATCAGGGGGCCATGTCTTCACCAGTGCCCTCCTGGGTTGCAATTATTGAGAAGTGTGCGCACGGCTGCAGTTTAAATATGGCGCCCTGTGTAAGGAAGCAGCAAGGCAATGGCATGATGGGCAAATCAGAGGCCACCCACCAGTGAGATGGCATGTTTCTGTGGCTGCATAATTAATGAGGCGGGAATGGGATGATACAGCGTGAAAACCCGTCATTGCGGCCAGCGGGTAAAATGACCTTTTTTTCTGCCTGCTACCGCAATTTGTGCAAATTTAGGATGATTCCACCCTGAGAAGTGTAGAGGAACAGAGAGACTTTGGAGTGTATGTCTACTGATCCCTGAAGGACAGGTAGATAAGGTGGTCAAGGGGCAGAATATTGCTGTTGGCGTGCGGGGGCGGGCCGACACATCGACATGTAAAATGACACGCGATGACATCAGGCGAGCGTCCCAACATCATCGCGCGTCATTTGATATTCCATTCAGTGGGCGCGTGCCGGAGGCGGCTGTGCACCCGCTGAACTGTCAACAGCCATTAAAAAAGTAATTTAGCTTGTTAACAATGCTGCCCGTCCAACCTTAAAGTTGGTGGGCAGGCGAAAAGCCCAAGCGGCCTTTGCGTTTTTCAGGAAACCTCATTCACGAGCGGGATGAGGTTTCCTCAAGGTTTCATAAAATAATTAAATAAAATTTCCACACTTCACAAACATGTCCCAGCCCATGTGACACTGTCACATGAGGGGACATGTTTAAATAATGTTTTACTTTATTTATGAAGAAGATTTATTATTTACTTAATCTACTTGAGGCAGTTCTGTGCCTCAGGGAGATTGCTGCGTTCTTTCGCACACATGCGTGAAAAAGCGCAGACCCCGACTCTCCCTCCTCCCCCCCAACCCGCACAGGTAACGCTGAGCACTACCGGTCAGGTATTATGCTGGGTGATCCTTAATTGGCCTGCCCACGTAAACTGGCGGCGCGCGGCTGATCGCGGGTGGTGATCGGCTCTGTGCCCTCCCGTGCCTGCTCCCAAACAGCCCTCCCGCCATAGGAAAAATCCACCCCAAGAAGGCATACAGGGTACTTTTTTAATTGGATGAGGCTTAGAGAAGTAGAGTTAATGTTAAAACTGCATAAAACATTAGTTAGACCACAGCTGAAGCACTGTGTACAGTCTGGTCTCCACATTACAGCAAAGATGTGATCACATTAGAGAGGGTACAAAGCTTTGTGAGGATGTTGCCAGGAATGGAGAATTTTAGCTATGAGAAAGGATTTGATAGGCTAGATTTATTTTCTGTGGAACAGAGGAGGCTAAGGGGAGATTTAGTTAAGGTGTATAAAATTGTGAGGGGCCTCGATCGAGTGGATTGGAAGGACCTATTTCCATTAGCAGAGGAGTCAATGACCAAGAGACATAGTTTTAAAGTAATTGAGGAGTGATTTATTCACAGAGGGTGGTGGGGGTCTGAAGCTCACTACCTGAAAGGGTGGTCGAGGCAGAAACTCTCATAGAATTAAAAAAAAACTTAGATATGCACTCGAGGTGCTGTAAACTAGAGGGCTATGGACTAAGAGTTGGGAGGTGGGATTAGACTCGCATGGACATGATGGGCTGAATGGCCTCCTTCTCTGCTGTGAATCTTTCTATGTTTCTATAGGGGGAGTTTTCCAAAGCCTTTGGAAGCAGGTTTGGAGGTGGGTGAGGGTCAAGGAAAATTGGAAAAGAGGCATGGGCCGATTCCGATGTCTTCCCATCTCCTTCCCTTATCCCCAGGGTGGGTTGTGTGTGTTATTGGCAATCCACATGGCAGTAGTGGCAAGCAAATTGAAATATTTAAGCTGACAATTAAGAATAATTTTCCAAAGGCAATAACTCATTAACAGCAGCACATGGGCGACATGCTGTATCTGAAACCTGGCAAGTTTAGGGACGGGCAATAAATGCTGGCTTAGCCAGCGATGTCCTCATCCTATGAATGAATAAAATAGAGTGAAGATGTGAGTGCACAGCAAGAAACTCACTGAAGTCTGAAACTGACAAGCACTCAGAATTATGAAGGAGACAGTGGGAGGCCTGTGGTCTGCCATAGGCAGAGGCTTGTCATTACAGGAGTAGATCATTGACACTGCTGTTACTGATACTGTTCGGGGTAAAGAAAAAGCTGAAGGTTCCTGCAGCAGCATCTGACATGTACCCCAGTGGGGCTACAGATCCTTGTGTCTTCAAACTTGCACAGGGACATAAGGTCTACCTATTCTGAGGTGGAGGGAAGATCATTGAGGAGGAGCTGCAACATCACCTAACTCAGCAGCTGCAGGAGGAAAGCCAGAGATGGGAAGAGGAGTAGCAGATGTAGCATTCATTGCACTCATATGCAGCTGGACACAGCTGTGGTTAGATGAAGGCCAGGAGATGGAAGAAGGCACTACCCTCAGCACATTGCTTACTGGCAAAGGATCAGCTTCTTTGACCTCTCAGTGCAGCAGTGCCTCTGAAAGCTGTGGCTCTCTGGGCAGGTTATGGCAAACATCTGTGGCCTCCTTGTAGGGATACCTGAAGCTGAAAGGAATGGTTGAACACCCATTTTCTACAGCAGTCAAGGTGACCTTGACACTAAATTTTTTTGTGCCTCGATCAGTCCGAGGGTCGGCTGCTGACAGCTTCAGTATCTTGCAAAATGTAACCATGTTTGTACCATTCAGGTGATGAATGCCTTCTATACGAGGGCATTGGTCTAAATCTGCTTTCAAATAGATACAGCCCATCAGCCCCAGCTTCGTCTTCATGGCAGGATTCCTTCAGGTTCAGGGTGTAATAGAGTGTGCCCATTTGGCAGCAGCAATGGCTGCTATCAAAACTTCATCCCAACATACAGATCTTCTTATCTTACGTAAACACAAGCAATCACCCCACCCACTATAACACTGACCCATCACATTCATTGAATTTGCATCTATTGAGCTCCCAATAGTTAATGTGCAATGGGGTGTCAAGAGCTACATGTGCCTAAACAAGAAGCCAAGTAATTTTCATTGTGCAACTAAGACTGTTCCCACATTCTGTTCCTTGTACTTCAACATGGTTCTATCCCTGTGGCTGGGGAAGATGTAGAGCAGGCTGCTCGTTTCTCTGCTCTGGTGTCCATGGTGGACATTTTCTCAGCTGTGGTGTTCAGGAGGGCCTTGCCACTGAATGCCCCTCTGGCCTCTTTGCCTGGACAGCCTAGTCCATGGAGGAGAAACACAGTGAGAAGAATCTTCTGATGGCAATAGCAGCGAATGTTAAGACATTTACCTCTGTTGCGCTTTAGGATTCACCGGAGGTTCTGACCTGTACACATGCACTTTATTTACCCTGGAAGTTCAAATTTCCAATGGGTAGAATTGCACTGCCCCGGTCCCTCTGTGAATGACACTGACCTTAGTGTCAGAGGCTTGGTCTCGATGCCCTATACTTTGGGGATTCGCCCTCTGTTAATTTTAGGCATAGGACAGTGATTAACAATGGGATCTGTTATGGAAAAGGCTTAAAGAACCCCAGCCCCAATGCCCCTGAAAATGTTCAACCTCTCTTGCACCCCCAAAGATGCTCACCACCCCCGCGCACACCTCTGACAATGTTCAATAAGCACGTTACTTTTAAAATCAAAATGGAGAATGGAGAATGGACACTCTCCTTTCAAAACAAAATGGAGGACGGGTGATCTTCTCCTATTCTAGCAATATACATGGAACTACACAAGGCTCTTAAAGCTATCCTGTGTGTCTGTACAAGTCATTAAAATGCAACAAACCAAATAATTGCAGAAACTGGTTCACAATTGACTTACAGACTTCTTGGCCACGGAGTGGAATTCCAAGGGATGATTATGAAGGAACCACATTCCATAACAAGGATATGTAAATGGGTGAACCTTGAACACTAATGTGTGTCAATGGTCAGGTCATCAGAGACCATTTGTGAGGACAATGCAGAAACAGATACTGTGGTCACATGACTGAAACCAGGTTTCTGATAAAGGACATTTAATAAGACACATTTTTGGGAGCATCAGGAGAGAAACAGATACAGACTAGCAAAGGAACAGGATCCTGACTGTCTCCTAAATGTTCCCCCACTGACACTTGATCTACTTGGCCCACGTCATTTCCAAGAACCAGGTCCAACAAGTGTGTCTTTTCTTGTTGGATTGAACACATACTGCTGTAGAAAATTTTCCTGAACACAATCTTTTGCCCCTCTCTGCCTTTTGCACTACCACTGTCCCAGTGTACATTTGGTAATGAAAGTCCCCCATTATAACTACTCTATTATACTTGCATCTCACTGCAATTTCCCTGCAGATTTGTTCTTCTATATCCTTCCCACTAGTTGGCAGCCTCTAGACTACAACAAACAATTTAATTGCACCCTTTTTGTTCCTTAGCTCTAGCCATACTTGAACCCTCTGGGACATCCTCTTTCCCCAGCACTGCAATGCCCTCCTTAACCAATACCGCTACCCCTCCTCCTTTCTTTCCTTTCCTATCTTTTCTGGACCACCTTGTACCCAGGAATATTTAACACCCTTGAGCCAGGACTCTGTTATCGCCACAACATCATATTTTCACATGGCAATCTGCACATGTAACTCCCCAATCTTATTTGCTATACTCAGTGCATTCATATACATGCATAGTAACCCTGATTTAGGTTTTGTTACTTTCTCCCTCACCCCGACTTCAAGTATTAACTTACTATTCTCTATACTAGTGCTTTCTGTCTCTCCCAGTATTTTGTTCACCCTCGCATTCCTTTCTAATATTTTCTCTTGGTTCTCACACCCCTGCCAAGTTAGTTTAAAGCCCTCCCAACAGCACTAGCAAAACAAGAAACTCAGTCCCAGCTCTGTTCAGGTGCAACCTGTCCAGCTTGTACAGGTACCATCAAATCCAGAGCCTTTCCAGTGTCCCAGGAATCTAAAGCCCTTCCTCCAGCCATGCATTCATATGCCTTATCCTTCTATTTCTGTACTCACTGGCATGCAGCATTGGGAGTAATCTGGAGATTACTACATTTGAGATCCTGCTTGCTAATTTTCTACCTAGCTCCCTAAATTCTACACATGTGGTCATCTAGGACATCGGTAGTGTCCATGACTTTGCACATATTACAGGACACACATTCCACTCGACCGAGCTGCCCTGCCATGTCTTAACTTAACTCTACTTCCCTTACGTTAACTTTATTCTACTTTGGATTATTTAAATTACTTTATTATATTGGCCCTAAATTTCCCTTCTTCCTGCCGCTTCTCAGTTAAATCCAAGTATAGCTACTTGTTCAAAAATATTACACTTTTCTAATTTACTCACCAGGTCCTACTCACCGAGGCCACTGCTCTTCTTTCTGAGGAAAGGTAGAAAAGGAAAGGTACGCCCCCTCCCCGAACTCCCTCAGTCACCTCTGCTCTCGAACTCTCGCCCCTTCTCACGCTGTTTTTATGCTCCTCTGCTCCTATACTCCGAAGTCTCGCCACTCTCTCTCCCCTTCTTGTGCTGATTTATACTCCAAAGTCATCCCTGCCTATCTCGGCCCTTTTAGGGACCATCTGCACTTCCCTGCTAACAAGAGTGGGAGGGCACTTGGCTGCATTTGCTTGCAGTTTTGAACCATTACCATAACTGACCAATCCATGCTACTCAAGGCTTCTGACATTGTGTGAAGGCAATAGTACCGCTCCTGCATCCACTCATTAGCCTGCTGCATATAACTCTCCATGAAGATGGCCGCTCTTTTAATAGAGAAGGTCATGCACTCAAATGCTTGAGTCATGGCAGTGATAGCATGGATGAACTCATTCATCTATGTGCAAGGGCCCACACTGCTTCAAGAAACTCTGGCAGGGGCCCACACATCTCACTTTGCTGATCCACAAGCACCCATTTCGTGTTAGACCCTCAAGGCTCAGCATCTGTGTTAAGCTGAACATGGCAGGAGGTGTCCTCAGTTCTCCACTGGAGACTCCCCGCAGCTGTTACTGTCTTCAAGGCCTGCTCCTGCTCACATGTGAGGTGTTCCTCGCCTTGTGCCACCCATTCTACCTATGACTGCGTCCTCACTAGGTGAGTGTAGCTTGTTGATGGAGGATGCATATGACTCATGTGACGATGCTTCCTAGGAGTGCTAATTTTCCTCTGAGGTCTGCATTGCCTCCTCAGGTGGTTCCTGCTTTGCCTCCGACATCACTCCCATGGGAGAAATAAGACCTCAGTTCTTAAAACATGTTGGTGATTATGGTCTCATACCCTCAGATCCTGTTGAGTGTGAAATAATAACTTCTGGATACAAAAGTTCAACTGGAGAAGTTGCTCAGGTCCATTTCCATGGTGACAACATGATGCTTTCACCCACACTCTGCTGCACCCCTATCTCTCTCTCGATGATAGCCTGGCCTATTGCAACTCTGGATCTTCCTCCATTGGTGAAACGATTGCAAGTAACAGAGCTCCACTCCCAATATGATGACTCTCCCAGGTGTTATGTGCTCCCTTCCACAAAGCGAAAAAGAAGAATGATAGGGGAAGAGGATTGCAGTGTGTGGATCATAAGGTGCTTCCACATTTGATTGACTTCGTTGAGGAATGGTGGGCACAAGGTAATCACATTTAGGGCTATGTAAGTGCTGTCTGCTTCTATATGAAAGGTGATGAAGGGACTGAGTGAGACATTCCTCTGTGTTGCTGCAAATAGTGAGCCTTTCTGCCTTCCTGAACAGAGGGTTGCTAAGGAGGTGATAGAGTGATTGCTGCCAGCTGACAGTTGCAGGGTACTCACATTGCCAATACTCAAGAGATTATTGAAGTGCTTCCAAAACTGTATCATGGTCCTGTTCACGGCATTGCGGCTAATGGCTTCCTCCGCTATCTCCAACCATGTCTACTTGGTTATGCTGGCAAGCCACTTCTTTCCTTCTTCCTGAAAAAGCACCTGCATCCATGCAACCATCACCTCCAGCATAACCTCCAGGGAGACATCAGGGGAAACACATCCCTTCCCCGCCTTGCTTCATTTCCTGCAGGTGGTGCTTGTCCAAATCAGCATAGCATTAATATTAGTGCAGCTAAAGTAAAGGCTGCCAGTGGGCCTTAAAATCTTGTGCACATATTCATATTTCCAGGTCTTCATCCTTGCCCCATCTTTAATTGGATGGTGATCTTGGATGCGGGTTCCTAACTGAATGCCTTCAGGAAGATCGCACCAGAAGCCCTACTAATCACGTCTCTGGATTTCCTATCCAGAAATGACCCTGTCACCCATCAAAACTAAATTGGCAAGATTACACACAATGTTTCTATCCAAGAATTCATTTTCCAATTGAAAATAATCCCCTCCATCCTCCACCTACCTCTGATGTCAAATGCAAGGGGTGGTGGAGAAAGGGAAGGAATGGAAAAGGATGAAGTGCTCAAATGAGAAAAAGAAGTTAGAACTGCATGGAAAGAGGCCAAGCTGGGACCTTACAATGTAAAGGAGCATTTAGAAGAGATACACAGTGTAACACAGAGCCAACTGAAGGTAGGTGACTGCCTAAGGGGTTGAAAGGGAAAGTGGGTGAAAAGGATACTAAAGAGATTAGATACCAGCGAGTGAACAGGTTTGGCTGTTTACTAAGGGGATGATTGGATGAAATCAATCAATTAAATATTACTCCTCTAGTCCATTTGTTAAGCATTCAAGGTAGCCAGGGAAAGCAGACACTAATCAAGAAATTGAATGTAACAACCTAATGGCAAATTTAGATACAAATGCAAATGTGCGTATAATGATTCCAACTTTGTTGCTGAGAGCTGGTGGTGTTAATAAAAGTTACTCTTAACAGGAATTCTCAATTTCTGATTTGTTAATTGATTTCAAACTTAGAGGTGAATTGCTGATTGGTTCTCACTTTTAACTGTTGAAGACCATGTTAGTATTTTTGCACTAGAATCAAAAATGCTAACAATATTAATTATTTTAACTCATTTGTATTCTTTGATTCAGTGCTTGAATAGCACTTATAAAATCAACTAACAGGATTTGATGGAAAACTAACACTGATCAACAACAACATTGTGGCTAAACATCAGGCACAGGGAGTCTTGTGAATAGAACTATTAAAATTCTTCACACTTGTAAATGCATAACATTGCAAAGTACTAATAAAATTAGGAGTGCAAAATAACAAATTAGCAAATAAAGAAAAGCTAGAATGAATAACAGTGATTAAAACACTTCACAACAAAAGAACCAGCTGCAAATGAAACTCTGAACAGAGAAAAAATTGTAATCAAGACTGTGAAAGATGAACAAAAAAACCCAATGCCAAAGAAAATTCATCATCAAGAAGGAAGATGGACAGGTTGAATTTCTATCAGCAAATACACGCAGCTTCTGCCAGTGGCTCAAATTGTCTACTTCAGTTGTTAAGTTAGGCCTGCCGTGGGATAAGTATCATGTGAACAGAAATTCATTTAGTACGGAAAACAAAAAGAAGTGACCTGCCAAAAATTCCTGGCTCTGGGATGTTACTAGGATGTTACACTGGGATGTTACACTATTAGAAGGTAAGTAGGGTGGCAGGGCAGAATTTAGAGTTAGCCTTTGCACTGGATTCTCTACTACTGTCTACCACAAGCTTATCGTCACTGGACAATAAATATGCTGGGATTCCTGCAGTTCCATGCACTATAAGGTTGGCCTTATTGGTAACCTTGTAAATAGGGCCAGAGCCATTTGCTCACCGTGTAAGCTTAATGCTGAAATAGGGTGCATCAAAGCCATCCTGTGGGATAATGGCTACTCTGGTCAGATCATTGCTTGCTGCATATCACACAAGCTCATGAATGGGCCTAAGGCTGCCATTTTCGATCGTGAAAAATGCCCAGTCTATCTCAGATTACAATGGAAGGGGAAGGTGGCTCAAAAAGTTGGGCAACAGATGAAGCTGGCAGTAGCAATAAAAGTGGTATTCTGCACCAACAGGATGCTGCCGTCAAGTTAAAAATATGTTCAGCCTCCCACACAAGTGAGTAATGTGCTTAAATTTCAGTGCCGGTGTGATGCTGGTTATGTAGGCCATAATCCCAATGACTGGTGGATTGTATTAAACAGAACACCCCTTTGGCTGTTTGCAATAGGCAAAGTACTGACCGTACCCAATCAGCCCGTGTTTGCAAAGCTGACAAGATAGTGTTCAACATTAGATACGATTCTGCGATTGGACAACACTTGCTAAACAACCTTGATTGTGATAAGTATTACACTGACAACCAATTCAAGATTATCAGTCAGGCTCACAGTGTGGCTCACTTATGCATGCTAGAAGCTACACATATTCATACACAGACCCCTGTCCTTTGTAAATAGAAAGACCACGTGCCAAGACATTGTGCCTTTTTCAAATAGACAAAAGCTTGGGAGACAGCTGTTCCCTGGCTTATTCCCCATGGCAATGCCTTGACCAATCAAAGTCAACCTGCTTGGTTTGAATTTATACAAAATCTTGGCAGTTAACTATTCCCTGGTGGATTCTACATGGTACCACCTCTACCAATCTGAGACCCCTTGCCGACCAATCAGCACTCTCTTCTCATGCAGTATAAATTGTTGTTCCCTTTAGAATTGGTATTCCTGCGAATCTGTCCTAATGAATGGAAGACAAAAAGCTTTGAAAGCATGTCTCTTTTTTTTAGCAATACTAAAGAAATAGTACTGGAGAAATTAATGGGATTAAAAGTCAACAAATCCCTGGGACCCGACAGCCTGCATCTCAGGGTTTTAAAGAGATAGTTACAAAGACATAAACTGGAAAGATGTTTTCCTTAGCTGATTAATCTAGAACTAGGTGTGGAATTTTATGTGCAGGTGATGGCCCTGCCCCCAGATTAGAAGTTGAGGCAAGCCCGCCTCCGCGAGGCTGGGAAACTGATTTTACATCCGTAGGGCTGTTAATGGGCTCAGGGCAAGACTTCTGCTCCCATCTAGGAGGAAGTCCCACCTCTGAGATATTTTGACCAATCAAGTGGCAGCTCTCTAGTCCCACTAGTGATGGTGACTACTGGATCTCCAGGCAGTCCCAGTGATGATTGTTGCTGTAGCCTGATTAGAAAGTGAGCGGGGAGGGGTGTTGCTGGGGTAAGGCTGGCAGGCCCCGTTGAGGGGTGATGAGCAGGAATTGGGAGGGTATATGGAGGAACACTAGGGATGTTGGTACTACCATAGGGAGGGGGGTTGTCCTTTGGGAACAGGATGCCTAAATAGGAGGGACCTCCCTGAACTCTGCAATAAGGCAGCCAGGGTTCACCAAGTGGCCTCAACTTGACGTGAGCCCCTTCCACCACCCCCTTAAGTGGTAATTAATTGGCAACTTAACGACCTCAATTAGCCCAAAGGTGGGCCTCCCCTACTGCTGGTGAAATACCAATGGAGATGGGTACGCAAGGGGCATGGTAATCCCGCCTTTCCAGCTGATTTTACAGCTCCCACCCACAACCCACTGCCCAATCCCAGGGGAGGGGATGGGAACGGTGGCATAAAGTCCACCCTAGGGTCACAATCTCAGAATAAGGGCCGGTCATTTAGAACTGAGATGAGGAGAAGTTTTTTCACTCAAAGGGTTGTGTATCTTTGGGATTCTCTACCTCCAAGAGTTGTGGATGCTTAGTCGGTGAGTAGATTCATGACAAAGATCAATAGATTTTGGGTGCTAAGGGAATTAAGAGATATGGGGATAGTGCAGGAAGATAAGGAATAACCATGATCTTACTGAATGTAGACCTGAGGAACCAAGTGGCCTACTCTTGTTCCTATTTCTTATTTTTTCTGTTCTATTTCCAGGCAGCCTCACGATTGTTTTTGTCTAGCAGAAGTCCACCCTCCCTGTTCCCTTTGCAGACTTACTGGCTCTTCAAAGACAAGGAATACCCACTAAAGATGTGGCTAATTTCACTTTTCAGAAACCCGAGGAAAGAGGCCCAGGCATGCTATAATGAATTCCATATGACCACCAGATGTGTTATTAAACAAGCCATCAGCATGCTGAAAATGAGCTTTAGGTGCATTGCCAGATGTGGAGGGGGCCTTCAGCCCACACCAGTCAAGATCTCTGGAATGGTTGTGGTGTGCTGCTCTCTGCATATCATTGCGCATTATAGAAGTTTGGATACGCAGGAGGAACAAGGCATAGGACACAGAGCCTCTTTGGAAAATTCTGAGGAGAAGGAGGAGGAAGCAAAAGGTGATGTGGGCAATGCACAACCAGAAATGCACATTGCTGTCTGGGATGCTTGAATGCCCTCAATATTGTGAGGTTTACTTAGGTTTCACCAATATAGCCATCTGGCAACCACATGTAAAAATCACTTTTGATACCCTCCTCCTGCTGCCTGCAGTCCCCCTCCCCCCCAGTCCACTTTACTCACTACTCCATGACACAAACACAAAGCAGTTCTGCAAACAACCACACCTCCCTTTAACGGCCCCTATTGGTGGCCATCAATTCCTGTCTTCCCATTCATCATCACACAGTCGGAAAGGCTACTTTACCAGCCAGCAAGCAAGAATGGGAAAGTCAGCAAAGTGGTGCAAAAGAGTCATATTTATGAGGCTCACATATAGAGCTGAAACTTATCATTCTAATAATGTGCAATACCTCCGTGGGCATATCTTTGTGAGCCTACAAATCTTTATTCCTTCTGTTCTTAGCATTTCTGCATGTTGCAACTCCTTTAGCTTCAGCAGAGTTAGAGGCAAGCTGCTAAGATCCCTGCTCTGACTGCTGAGACACTCTTGGTTGACACCCTCTTTTGGATTCTGTGACGACACTGGCAAAGACTAATCCACCTGTACCTGTGCCAGAGACATACTTGGCCATCATATATGAGGTACCTACTGAGAGGTGGAGCAGGTGAAAAGTGGAAGTGCTTTGAGTTGAACCCCACCTCCATGTTCCCTTTCACTATCATCCTTCTCATGGCCCAGTCAGACTTCCCTACAGGCAAAAAGCTGTAGAACTCTTTGCTGCAGATCACTGGAGCAGTGAATGGTCAAAGCTATTTAAGGTGGCATTCTGATTGGGAAAGCCATTAATGAAGGTCTTCATGCACTTATAGGATTGTGGTATTTGATGGTCCATGCAGATAGCCATTCTTTCTATGGATGAAAATACCATGACAAGCGCCTGTAATATTATGCCACTCATGCTTGAGACAGACTCTTCCAATCTCTCTTTAAATGTGCATAGTGGGGTTGCGAAGCCTGCTAGTGAATTTCACATTCTCTGGTATTGCTCCAGAAGTAGCCTCTTCATCGATGACCCCGAGGTACAGTAGCTGCTTCCAGCTGAGCAGAGCTTTGAGTGTCCTACTGCCCACTGCCTCCAATGCAGACTCTCCACCACTGTTCCTGTTTCCACCTTCCGCTCTTGCTTACTTGTGGTGTGAGAATCAAAATCAATTCTCTGCCTTCCTGGTCTCTCAGAAGTGTGAGTATCTGAGCTGGTGCACAGTCATCGTGAGTCCAATAATGGTGCACCCGCAGAGGAAGTGACTTCCTCTGAGGAGTCATCCTTATCATTGGCAATCTCGACTATCACCTGCGTGAGGCTCTGTGGGGGATAACAAACATGAATGAGTACTGTCATGGTGAGAATGTTCGAAACGATCATTATGAACATGGTCATATTTCACTCACTGTCAATATCAAGTCACCCTGATTGAGCGTTGTATGCTATGTGGTTGTTTGATATTGAATTCTGTCATCAGGCATTGGGAGGCTCCCATCTCCCTATTTCCAATGGCCAAACACACTGAAACCACAGACAGATATATGCACTTACTTCCAGTGCCTGTTCCATTGCATTATTAGCTGTGAAATCTGTAGAGGGCCACCTCTGGTTCTCTGACTGCCCCTGATGTTCTGTACTCTCTTCTCCTGCGGGGAGAGAAAGCTGAGGCCTATGAGTGACCTTAATAGTGTGTGTTTACCTGATGAGTGGAGACCATTTGTTGAGAGCAACTACGAGGGAGAGGCAAGGCATTGCATAAGGATGAGGCCAAGTATGAGTGGTGGATGAACAGATGGGATGCAAGCAAGTGCATAGAGAAGGATGAGTGTACCTGCAAGATAAATTGGTGTGAGCAATAACCTGTTGGACTAGGCTTGTGAAGGCAGAGTGAGGAAGTTGTTGTGACATATACAGGATGTAGGTGAATGTGCTATTTCTCACATCTTTTCTGCCCTGCTTATGTCAGTAAATGACTTCCTACATTGTATCCAGGAATGTGACACCACACTCCAAATCCGATGTCATGTGCACCTCCAACTGCGCTATCTTGATGTCCGGCTTCTTCCTCCCATTATGAGGGAACAGTAAATCTCTCTGGGTCCTTTCTGCCCCCAGCACCACATCCAGGATGTGTCACTGAAGCAGGCTGCAGCCTTTGACCCAGCTTCCATGGCAATACTTGTTTCTCTCTCCTTCCCAACACCAACTGCTTCAACATGCATGTGTGGATTGTCCCTTTAAGTAGTGGAGTTGAAATTGCTTCTGCTGACATTAGCTAGTTGGGAAACCTGGAAATCATATGTGAATGCTGAGATTGAGATAAAAAAACCATAGACAAATATATGCATTTACTTCCGAATTTCACGTGTGCTATTGGACCCTCCACCCCCACTGCCTCCAACCCTTACTGCTCCTAAGCTTAAAATCCAGCCCCTCATCTCAAAAGTCCAGCCAACCAATAACTCAGTCCTTGTCTGCCCTGATTTCAAAGACTTTGTCCTCATTTACAACTCCTTCTTGTGATCTAGTTTCACTCCACTTTTGTAACCCTTCCATCTTTTATCCCAGTTTGCAGCTTCCATTCTTCTGAGCCTTGACTTCTGTGCATTTCCCCCCACTCTCCCTTCATTGAACAGTCAGTAGAGGAGCCTTCAGGCTTTAATGTTCTTTTCCTAAAAGCTTCAGGCTTTTTGCTCCTGTTGCCACCTCCGAAAGCATCCTTAGGAAATAGCTCAAATAGCACTCTTTCAACTACCTCCCCAAACGCTCCTTCTATTCCTCTTCAGTATTCCCCTCTTTTGGAGTACTTTGAGATGTTTTGCAATGCGAAGGATGCTGTATAAGCTGTTATAACTGTGTATATAGATCACCACTACATTCATACCTATTTTGTGGCACTTTATATTATATATTATACTTATATTGTGAAACATATGTTTGAAGCATTGAAAAAACTCAAAGGGCAGAATTTTACGTCCCCGCGGGTGGGTGCTCGCCTGACCCGATCAGGCGTAAAATCATACGAGATGACATTGGGCAAGCATCCCAACATCATTGCACACTCGCGTGATATTTTGCTAGGTGGGCACGCACAAAAGTCGGAAGCGTGCCCGCTGAAAATTAAGCAGGCAATTAAGCCCATTAATGGCACAATTGTTTGCAATTTTTTGTGGCCCATCCAACCCTATGGTTGGCGGACGGGCAAATCAGCCAGGTGGCCTTTACATTTTTCATGAAACCTCATCCAAAGGTGGGATGAAATGTCCGTTAGGAAATAAAATAAAAAGAAATATCTGGGGACAGCATTTTTGTGAGGTACGCTTTCAGGTGCTTGATTGTGATGCATGGACATTTTTTGCAGCTTTTTAGAGCTTTATTTTATTATTTGCAGGTCTGCAGCTCCCTGAGGCAGCTGTCTGCCTTCAGGGAGCTCTCTCGATGCACTCACCGGTGACATTGTCGCTCGCCCTCTTCCTGACCCCACCCCGGCAGTGCTGATCTTTTCAGTGCGCGTTTCACGCTGGCTGGCTGTTAATTGGCCAGCCAGCATGAAATCGTGTCCGGGGGTCCATTTCCTGGCCGCTTCCGGGCCCGCCGATCACGCGCACCCGATGAGGGAAAAATTCAGGCCAAAATGATTCTCAATTAGCAAATAACATCTCCTACGGCCTACGAAGAGTCAATTGTTAAGTTAACTGTTCTCAGGGATGAATATCAGGATACAACATGGCCGGGATTTTCAAGCCCTGCTGTGGTGGATTCCCCTGCGGTAGCGGCAGCGAGCCATTCAAATGTCCGTCGACTTTGGCGGGACCTCAACATCCCGCTGTGCAGGAGGGGCCAGAAAATTCCACCTTAAAGAATTTGTGGTTTCCAAATACACATTTCGTTGTACGTTCCATTCTATTATTTCATAGGCTTTTGCAATACTCAGAAAATTGATAGATTTACATTATTTCCTCTGCTATTTAATGTCCACTTTCTGTTAGAGAAATCTTTTGAATTGAAAGAGAGCTTCTATCATTGTTAAGACTGAGTTTCAAGCTTTGACATGTACCTTATTTATCCCAGGTGACAGTGTTCATATTCCCTTACTATTAACATTCCTGCTTTCAGATTTCTTTTCACACAATCCAATTTGTCCTCTGCTGAACCACATTAGCATTGTATTATCATGTTCACGAAATATCACAATTACTTTACATCTTTTATATTCTGTATCTGTTTGGAAAGTAACAATTTTTCTTCATCTAAAATATGGAACAGCAAGTTTTGTTAGCTTCTGTAATATTAATGTCAGAGCTTTTGCTGCCAGCCATCTCAAGGAAGGTTGAAAAATTGGAGATGGGATACTGAAGAAAAGGTCTCATTCAAATAACAGCTAAGGATACATGTAATACTGTATCATCAGCATTCACAACAATGTATTCATTTCTCAGGTCTAATTTTATTTGACTGAAGCCATTAGATCTTAAAGTTTAACTGCAATTACCTAATGTAAATACTTAAATACAATCGAAAATTGTTATAAACTTAAACTAAAAATTGTGGGATAATTCTAACAGTGCAAATGATGATGACCAATATCTAATTCATCTTTTAACCAAAAAAAGGAGAAAGCTTCAGAATCTCACCCCCTGGCTGTGATATTTATGAATTGACTCTGCGGGTAGAATCGTTCGTGCCCACTGGCGGTGGGCGTTATGGCGGGCATGAGTGGACAGTGTGGTGGGAAGGCCAAAAATCAGTTTCACGCTGCCGTGAAACACATTTGCAATTGTCCGCTCCGCCCGTCAGTGGTGGGCGTGATTGCACGCCGACATGTTTCAACAACAGCATTTATAAGGCGTGCACCTGGCGAGCTGCACTTCGAGGGGAACTTGGGGGTGAGTGCACACCAATGTTGTGCAGCACTTGTGAAGGTGGCCTATTGGACCTCAATGTTGAGGCACCACACATTCAAGCAAGGGCACAGGTAGGTCACTTTTTCCTGGCTGGCTGACAATGCAGTGCCAGGGCAAGGGCTGCACTCCGGTTGAGGTGAGTTGGGGGTGGGGTGGCAAGGGCTGCACTGCAGTTGATGGTAGTGCATAAGCACGTGAAGCGGGGTGAGGTGGGTGGGGAAGCGGCCACGCATTAGGAAATCCTTGGATAAAGTGATCATTCCTCTGCAGCTGAGTCAGTTCGGGCGCAGCTATATTAACATGATTGGAGTTGGGCCTCTAGCTTATCTGCCCACTCAAGCAATGCAGAGGCCTGAGAGTGCCACCAAATGTTCCAGAGCTTTTCACCCCTCGGACACAGACTGCAAACTAATGAGCGTTTTAGTGGACTACACAACAATTGGACGACTGCACACATTGTACAATCTCTTTGCTAAAGCTGGCCATGGAGCAGTCACTGGTGGAGGTGCTCACAGCCTCTTGCAATGTCATTATCCTGGTTTGGACCAGTCTCCCCCATGGTTCAAGCTAACAGCGCAGCCTTGCAGTGTGGGTTAGGAGAATGCCTGCGCCTGAGCTGAGAGATCAGCATGCAGTCCAATGGGCAAGGCTGCCGCCAATCGGACAGGTGGAGTGGGGCAGGGGTGAGTGAGGCTTTGGGCAGCCATGCAGCGCATTAAACTCTGGCCATCCAAGTGGTTGCCAGCACTCTTCGGGATGCATTAAGGGGCCTTCAGACTTAACCACGAGGGGTTCTTAGAACACCCAACCTAACCCAAACGTCTCTCTCTTTTATCCTGCCGGAGGAGTACATCAGGAGCATGGTGCCTGATGACCTAGCTGTATGCCTCATGGCTTACAGAAAGTGGAGACTAAGGAGAAGAGAGCAATGGAATCGCCTGGCTGGGCAAAGGGAGGAGCAGCACCCTCAGGAAGAAGGCGTGGCTGGGGCTCCTGCACACACCTCTGAAGAGCCACAGTGAGCTATCACTGGTCAGCGCCTAGCTAGACCCAGGGTCTGTAGACACTGTCTAACATTCCTGCAGAAAGCTGAGAACCAGTGTCGCCGAAGACTGCGCATGTCTAGGGAACTGGTCGGCCACATCTGCCAGCTACTGCAGGATTTGACGCTACGAGGACATGAAGGGCATCTACTGCCAATGGCTGTGAAAGTGACCGCAGTGCTCAATTTCTATGCCAGCAGCTCCTTTCAGGCCTCCACAGGTGACCTCTGTGGGATATCACAAGCCTCCACCCAGAAATGTATCCTTGAGGTCACGAACGCCATCTTCGCTAGGGCACACAACTTTGTGCATTTTGCCCAGGACCAGGAAAGCCAGGATGCAGGAGCGCTGGGATTTTCCCAGGTCTCAGGTTCCCACAGGTGCAGCGTGCCATCAATTGCACTCATGTAGCACTCAGATCTCTGTGGCACAAGTGGTCAACTACGTCAACTGTGAGGGCTTCCACTCACTGAATGTTCAGCTAGTGTGTGACCATCACAAGTGCATCCTGCAGGTCTGTGCAAGGCTCCCAGGGAGTGTCTACGATTCCTACATTCTCAGTAGGTCTCAGATCCCTGACATCTTCCAGGGTCCACAGAGGCTGCAGGATTGGTTCCCCGGGGACAAGGGCTACCTGCAGAGGATGTGGCTGATGACACCCATGCGGCGACCTCAGACTGCAGCAGAGTGAACGTATAACGAGGCTCATGCTGCAACTCGCAACTTGGTGGGATGTTGAAAATGAGGTTCCGGTGCCTGGACCAGTCTGCTGGAGCCTTGTAATATAGTCCATAGAGGGTGTCACGCATCATTGTTACCTGCTGCGCCTTTCACAACCTAGCGCTGCAACGAGGAGAGGTGCTGGCTGAGGAAGAGATGGAAGAGCTAGACATCTCCTCCGATGAGGAGGATTTTGACGGGGATGAGGGTGAGGAGGTCCTCGGTGGTGAAGATGCCAGCGATAACGCCATCGCACTGGCCAGGTGAGGCAGGCATGCTCATGAGGCCCTCATAGCTGCTAGATTCGTGGAGGATGATGACGACATGCAGTGAGGAGACACCATTGATCCTCATATTGCATCTGTGAACATTTGACTCCGGTCTGACTGATGGCAGCGCACATACGTTCTGCGATAAGGCTTCTGTCATGGGGAAGCAGTAGAGGCCCTAATTGTCACTAGATTCCAGGAAGATGATGATGACATGCAGTGAGGACACTCCACAGATCTTCACATAGGCTCTGTAAATGTCTGACTCCTGTCTGGCTGAGGGCAGCTCGCTTGCGCTCCGTGATCAGGGTCAAATCATGGAGACGCAGCCATGAAACTTTAAATGCACCTGATCCTTTGTCTGCCTTCAGCACCTGAACCCTTCAGGAGCACAGCATCACTGGTGACAGATGCTGAAGAGATGGGGTCCAGCCCCACCTTAAAGGTGCTGTGAGCACACAGAGAGAATGATGGATTCTGTGACGCCTGCCCACGACATTCTGGCAGCAATGACAAGCACCTTCGAAGTGCAGGCATCAGTAATGTGTCCAGGGAGTGTGAGGCTGGACCATCACTTTGCTCTGAAGGCTGCACAAAGCACAGGGAAGAGGCCCTGGTCTGAGACACCTGCCTTTATCGTGTGCAGGAACCAAGGTTTCACATCTGAGTGACATGAACACTGCTCATCATAACCAGGAGTCATAGGCAGGGAGACATTCTTGGGAGCTTATTTACAATAGTGAACATTGTGTACATGTGATTGACACCCGTCCCCAGGCTGTGCAATTATGTTTTCTTGACCTTCCTAGTCCTGCCGCTACATCTTGGTGCTCCCCCAAGATTCACAGCGGTGGTGGAGGCAGCCTGCTGACTGCTATGCCCTGTCTGTGATGACCTTGATGGGTGTCCTCTGGAAGGCTGAGACCTGGAGGGCAACGGCCTGCTTTCTGGGTCCTGCTGTGTGGCAGTAACACCCTCCTTGGCCTGTGGAGCTGGAGCTGCTGTGGTCACAGGAAGAGGGGATTCAGATGGGCCGGACACTCCCAGAGTCACCTGGGTGGATGGCTCCGAGGTGTGCACCTGCTGATCCTCCTCCCTATAGGTGCCTGAGGGCCCCTGGCTGACTCCTTGAAGGGGAAGCTGGAGTAAGTTTGAGCTACCCTGCGCCCTTCTCGCATTGACACTGTTGGAGACCAACTCTGGCATCAACAATGGAATTCAGCCTGTGCAGCAGTGCAGGACCAATGCCCTGGACCAAGGTCTCCATGGTGGCCGCCTTCCTACCACAGTTGACCTCGATGCATTGGCATGCCGGCGCTATCACCTCAGACTGAAGGCAGACAGGCTCCTCCATCATGCCTTGCAATCTGAGGAGTGCATCGGATATCCTTTCCTGATGTTCTCGAGCTTGCCTTTGCAGCTCCAGCAACTGAGACATGACCGAGTCCAGAGGCTCGTCATCGGGAAGTCCTTGTTGTTGCCTGCAGTGGATCAGTATGATGTGCTCACCAGATGTAACCCCCGAGGCTACTAGAACTAGGTCCCACCGAGGTGTGTGTCTCTGCACTGGTGGAGAATGTGGATGAGCACTATGATGGGACTTCAATTGGGGTTTCATCAGATTCCTCTTCCAAGGTGTCTTCAGGGCTTGAATTGAGTAACTGGGTCATGGACTCCCTCAATTGTTTCCCAGATTAGCCTGTGAAAGCAAGGAGCAGTAATTAGTACATGGCAGTGGCCTGTGAAACAGAACACATCACTCACAGCATGGTTGTCTGATGGATGTTGCACTGATGGATCCTCACTTGGTAGAGCAGCGCCGACCACACCGTAGGCACAGGATTGGTCCAGATCATCGCCAGCCAGCTGTCTGACCCTATTTTTAAAGTCTGTTAGAACATTGATGTTGGGCATTCCTCCAGTCTGTGACCTCTCCCTCTTGTTGTGTGCCAGCTTGTCCTGCATGAATACAATGGAGAGGGTGTAAGTGTGACATAGAGCCATAGAGTTATAGAGGTCTACAGCACAGAAAAAGGCCAGTCGGCCCATCGAGTCTGCACCGGTCAAACAAGTACCTAGCTATTCTAATTCCATTTTCCAGCATTAGGCCCATAGCCTTGTATGCCATGGCATTGCAAGTGCACATCCAAATACTCCTTAAATGTTATGAGGGTTTCTGCCTCTACCACCCTTTCAGGCAGTGAGTTCCAGATTCCCACTACCCTCTGGGTGAAAAAATTCTTCCTCACACCCCCTCTAAACCTCCTGCCGCTTACATTAAATCTATGCCTCCTGGTTATTGATCCCTCCGCCAAGGGGAAAAGTTCCTTCCTGTCTACCCTATCTATGCCCCTCATAATTTTATACACCTCAATCATGTCCCCCCTCAATCTCCTCTGCTTCAGGGAAAAGAACTCCAGTCTATCCAATCTCTCTTCATAACTAAGACTCTCCAGCCCAGGCAACATCCTGGTTAATCTCCTCTGCACTCTCTGAAGTACAATCACATCCTTCCTATAATGCGGATTCCAGATCTGCATGCAATACTCTAGCTGTGGCCTAACCAGCATTTTATGTGGTTCCAACAGAACATCCCTGCTCTTATATTCTATGCCTCGGCTAAATAAAGGCAAGTATCCCATATGCCATCTTAACTACCTTATCTACCTGTCCTGCTACCTTAAGGGACCGGTGGACATGCACACCAAGGTCCCTCTGATCCTCAGTATTTCCCAGGGTCCTACCATTCATCGTGTATTCCTGTGCCTTATTTGTCCTCCCCAAGTGCATCACCTCACACTTATCCAGATTAAATTCCATTTGCCACTGATCATCCCATCTGACCAGACCGTCTATATCCTCCTGTAATCTATGGCTATCCTCCTCACTATTTATCACCCCACCAATTTTCATGTCATTCGTGAACTTACTGATCAACCCTCCTACATTCAAGTCTAAATTGTTTATATATACCACAAACAGCAAGGGACCCAACACCGATCCCTGTGGAACCCCACTGGACACAGGCATTCCAGTCACAAAAACACCCCTCGACCATCACCCTCTGCTTCCTGCCACTCAGCCAATTCTGGATCCAATTTGCCAAATTGCCTTGGATCCCATGGCCTCTTACCTTCGTTATCAGTCTCCCATGAGGGACCTTATCAAAAGCCTTGCTGAAGTCCAAGTAGACTATGTCAAATGCATTGCCCTCATCTATACACCTGACCACCTCTTCGAAAAATTCAATCAAATTGGTCAGACATGACCTCCCCTTAACAAAACCATGCTGACTGTCCTTGATTAATTCTTGCCTCTCCAAGTGTAGATTAATTCTGTCCCTTAGAATTGCTTCCAATAGTTTCCCCACCACTGAGGTTAGACTGACTGGCCTGTAGGGTTCCTGTTCCCTGGTTTATCCCTTCCTCCCTTCTTGAAAAACGGTACCACATTGGCTGTCCTCCAGTCCTTTGGCACCTCTCCTGTGGCTAGAGAGGTTTTGAAAATTATTGCCAGTGCCCCTGCTATCTCCTCCCTTGCCTCACCCAACAGCCTGGGATACATTTCATCCGGGCCTGTATCTACTTTTAAGCCTGCCAGACCACTTAGAACCTCCTCCCTTTCTATGCTAATTTCTTTAATTATATCACAGTCCTTCTGCCTGATTTCCATACTCACGTCATCCCTCTCACTTGTGAACACCGACACAAAGTATTCATTTAGAACCCTACCCACGCTTTCCAGCTCCAGACATAAATTACTACTATGGTCCTTAAAGGGCCCTACTCTTTCCCTAGTTATCCTCTTACTCTTAATGTACTTGTAAAATAACTTTGGATTTTCCTTTATTTTACTTGCCAATGTTTTTTCATGCCCCCTTTTTGCTCTCCTAATTTCCATTTTAAGTTCCCTCTACACATTCTATACTCCTCTCGGGCTTTCACTGTTTTGATCCCTCGGTATCTGCCATAGCCTCCTTTTTCCTCTTTATCCAATCCTGTATATCCCTCGACATCCAGGGTTCCATGGATTTGTTGGTCCCACCCTTTGTCTTTACTGGAATATGTTGGCCCTGTACTCTCCCTATTTCCTTCTTGAATGAGTTCCACTGCTCTGATGCAGATTTACCTAAAAGTAGCTGCTCCTAGTCCACTCTGACCAAATGATATCTGATCTTATTAATATCAGCCTTCCCCCAGTTTAGAACTCTGATATCTGGCCCATCCTTATCCTTTTCCATAACAACGTTGAATCTAACAGAGTTATGATCACTATCTGCAAAATGCTCCCCCACTGATACCTCTACCACTTGGCCGGCTTCATTCCCTAAAATTAAGTCCAGGACTGCCCCCTCTCTTGTAGGACCTTCCACGTACTGGCTTGAAAAGCTTTCCTGGATACATTTTAAGAATTCTGCTCCCTCTAAACCTATCACACTATGGCTAACCCAGTTAATGTTGGGGAAGTTGAAATCCCCCACTATTACTACCCTATTATTTTTACACTTCTCTGACATCTTCTCTGATGCCTGCCAGACCAGGTGATAAGTATGCCTGGCATGTGTGGGTGGTGAGTGGTGCCATGGACAGGATGAGGACAATGAAGTTGTGTGTGTGAGAATCAATGGTGATGTCCCTTGAACTGGCAGTGAGTGAGGGCCTTATGGATGTGTGATGTGTTTGTGAGTGTGTGAGTTGAGAGTCATAAGAAGAGTGACTTACCCTGGTGGAACGGAGGAGATCATTCATTCTCTTTCGGCACTGGGTGGCTGTCCTCTTTTGCAGGACATTGGTACAGACCAACTCTGCCACTGCCTCCCAAGCCGGATTTGTGATGTTGCTGCCCCTCCTGTGGCCAGAACAGGGGTAGAAGGCATCATGGCGGTCCTCCACAGCATCCAAAAGGCATTCCAGGGATGTGTCTCTGAATTGGAGGGCTGCAGTCTCCTTGCCTCTCAGAGCCATATCTTCTGTGCAGCAGCCCTGGGCTAGAAGCACTGAGAGGTGTGCACGCGGCTGCACTTTAAACATGGCATCCGGCGTGAGGAAGTGGTGAGGTGATGGTGTGGCCGACAAATATGTGTGTTTCCCGGGGATGCATGATTAATGAGGTGGGATTGGGATGATGCGGCGTGCAAAGCCCCCATTGCAGCTGGCGGCTAAAACATTCTGTTTCCCGCCCACTACTGCACTTAGTGCAAATATGGGACGATTCCACATTGTGTTTCTGTCAAATAGTATTCCAATAGAGTTCTTTGACAGTTCTGAGCAAAACACATTTTTCAGTAAAACAGCTTATGATTTGTAAGAAAATTCCTTTGTGTTTTTCTCCCAGTTGTATGATAATTATGATTGATTTGAATATAAAATAATGATTAGTTGCCAACAATAAGCTTCTGTGCATTCATTCACAGTGTCAATAGCAATGTTAATAACCTTCAGGTTGGCAAATACAATACAAGGCGGGAGATGTAACATATTAAAATATTGTGCATGGTGACATGTAACACTGAGAATACTTCTTCATTTCCGCTTTGATGTTTAAACTGGGGCAGGATAACACCAAGATCATAAAGGCCATTTTAATTTAAGTATTATCAGAAAGGATACATGCTGGATCATGCATAATGAACAGTGTAATCTTGACTGTTATATCCTAAATCCTAATTTGTTAAGATGAATCTAAATTTATTTTGATTTATTTCTGTTTGTTTTCTATGACATGATTATTAATTCTTATAAGGCGCATTATGCCATTGCTATGATATTAAGAGCCTGTAGCTCTGTATTTTACAAATACCATCATCATTATATATTCTAACATGATGGTTGTTTGAAGATGAGGATACTTTTATAATTCACCAGGGTCAGTGTCTGATGCTGCAGATTATTCTGGGAACGGAGTCAGCTTTACTGGTACTTGTGCCGTAGTTTTTGTATCCCTTTTAGTCTCAATGTAAAAGAGCCCGGATGCTGCCCTAGGAATAAAGGTGAGACTATCAGCCCTCACTATTATTATGGAGAAAGTCAGACAGCAACTTCAGGTGACTGCATATGTGCGATTAAACATAGAGATCAGGGAGCAGCTGTCTACAAGCTACAATACACCAGCAACTCGCCAAGAAATTCAGCATTAAAACACACAAAGGGTGGGAAGTTGCAATACTTACCCACTAAACACACCAGTTAGCACTGGTGCATTCAGGTACAAATTAACTTTTAATGGAATCATCATAAATCTTAATTACTGGCAAGCAACCATTCTGACCCTGAAAATTTACTTTTAGAAATATGGAGACTCATTCTTTCAGACTTCGCTAATTGTTGAAAATAAAGAAGTTAAACATTAATATGTTTTTAAAACTGTTTCTTTAGATTACCTATCTCTTTTTCTTAATCCCATCTTTTTTCCCTCATGTTATTTTGCTTTTTGTACATGATTTTACATTAAATTAAATAGTCTAAAATTCACTAGATTCAGGGAAGGTTCCATTAGATTAGAAAATAGCTAATGTAACTCCTTTATTCAAAAACGTGGGAGACAGAAAGCAGGAAACTACAGGCCAGTTAGCCTAACATCTGTCATAGGGAAAATATTGGAAGCTATAATTAAAGATGTTATAGCAGGGCACTTAGATAAATTCAAGATAATCAGGCTGAGTCAACAAGTTTTTGTGAAAGGCAAATCATGTTTAACCAATTTATTGGAGTTCTTTAAAGACATAACATGTGCTGTGAATAAAGGGGAACTGTTGGGTGTACTGTACTTAGATTTTCAGAAGGCACTTGATAAGGTGTCACATCAAAGATTATTGTGGAAAATAAAAACTCATGGTGTAGGGGTAACAGATTGACAAGGACAGAAGATTTGCTAGGTAACAGGAAACAGAGAATAGACATAAATGGGCCTTTTTCTGGTTGGCAAGATGTAATGAATGGTGTGCGACAGGGATCAGTGCTGGGGCGTCAACTTTTTACAATTTCTTTAAATGATTTGGATGAAGGTATGGTTGCTAAATTTGCTGATGACAAAAAGGTAGGTAGGAAAGTAAGTTGTGAAGAGTACATAAGGAGACTACAAAAGGACATAAATAGGTTAGGTGAGTGGGCAAAGATCTGACAAATGAAGTATAATGGGGAAAAATGTGAAATTGTCCATTTTGGCAGGAAGAATAACAAAGAAGCATATTATCTAAATGGTGAGAGATTGCAGAACTCTGAGATGCAGAGGGATCTGAGTGTCCTACTGCATGAATTGCAAAAGGTTAGTATGCAGGTACAGCAAATAATCAGCAAAGCTAATAGAGTGCTATCGTTTATTGTGGGGGGAATTGAATACAAAAGTAGGGTGGTTATACTTCATTTTTACAGGGCATTGGTGACACCACATCTGGAGTACTGTGTACTGTGTTGGTCTCCTTATTTAAGGAAGGATTTAAATTCATTGGAAGCAGTTCAGAGAAGATTTACTAGACTAATACCCGGAATGGGCGGGTTGTCCCATGAGGGAAGGCTGGAGAGGCTAGGTTTGTATCTGCTAGAAGAGTAAGAGGTGGTTTGATTGAAACCTATAAGACTCCTAGGGGCCTTGACAGGGTGGATGTGGAAAGGATGTTTCCTCTTGTGGGAGAATCTAGAACTAGGGATCACTGTTTCAAAATAAGAGGTCACCCATTTAAGACAGAGATGAAGAAAATCCTTTTCTCTCAGAAGGCCGAGAGTCTTTGGAATTCTCTTCCTCAAAAGGTGGTGGAGGCAGAGCTTTTTACTATCTTTAATGTGGAGGCAGATAGATTCTTGAAAAGCAAGGAGCTGAAAGGTTATAGGGTATAGGCAGGAATGTGGAGTTGAGGTTAAAATCAGATCAGCCATGATTTAATTGCATGGTGGATCAGGCTTGAGGGGCCGAGCAGCTTACTGCTCCTCCTAATTAGTATGTTCATATGTACCCCTTTTTGTCCAATGTAGGTGGCATGCCCATCTTCGGATATTGAGTGGCTGCATGCCTCAGCAAGGGACTCAAGTTTGTGCAAAGTTGGCACACTTAAAGCTATCCAGTGCCTCTTAAAGGCAGCCTGCACCTCTTAAAGTGTAGGTGTATTCTGGCTGGAGTAAGTGGTGGAACTGTTTGTGGAATTAAATCTGACCAGGGATAAGAGTGAGTTATGGTGCAACAGGGGAGAGAGCATGCTCCAAGGTTCTCTGTTGCATTGGACATCTTAAAGTAAGTGGAGAGGAGAAGAAATGTTCTATCCGCAGGTGGCCAGCCCTCCAGGCAAGCTGTACAAATGCAATTGGAGGTGATAGCCATGTGGGTGAATGTCAGGAGTCAAGCCCCAAGTCCTGGTTGTAATATGTCAACAAACAAATGTTGAAACTGCTACAGCAGACATTTTTCAACTCTCACAGACAGAGGCAGGCAGTTTTTTTTCAATTCTTAAATGGCTGGCAATTTAAATAACTTGACAGCTTGAAGTTCTACAGACCTTATCCACCTTTCAGGAGTATTTCTGATTCTCTAAAGATTCATAACTCCCACATTGCAGGATAAGGTCCTTGCTCCAGTGAAAGTGGGGTCTGTTTAAACTTAGCATTGAGCTCAAGTAGCCCTGCTGAGTCCAGGATTCCCACATGTGGGAGTCATGTACCACCCCTGTTCCACCCGGTGAAAACAGGACCTGTCAGAAATGGGGGCATATCGGGGTCTCACCCACCATTTTGGAAGGTCCCCACAGTTTCCACGACTCCGCAAAAATCCAGGCTATAATCTAAAAATTAGAGACAGACCTTTCAGCAGTGAAATTAGGGAACACAAAGGGTAATAGAAGTTTGGAACTCTCTTCTGCAAATGACAATTGATAATTAATCAATTGTAAATTTTAGATATTTGATTGATGGGTTTTTGTTATCCAAAGGTATTAAGGGATATGTGTGAAAGAAGAGTAGATTCACAGATCAGCCATGGTCTCATTGAATGACAGAACAAGTTCAAGGTGATAAATAGCCTTCTCCTGTTCTTAATTCCTTTCTTCCTATGTCCTTGTCTTTCTAAGTGATAGAAATCATTGGTTTGGAAGGTGTTCTCAAAGATGCCTTGACAGGGTTGCTGCATCTTGTAAATGGTACTTACTGCAGCCATTGTATGTTAGTGGTGGAGAAGGTGAATGCTTTTAAGGTGGTAGGTAGGGTGCCAATCAAGTGGGCTGCTTTGTCTTGCATGCTGTTGAGATTCTTGAGTGCAAGCATGGCACTTATTCAGGCATTGGAAAGTATTCCATCACACTCCTGAATTATGCCCCATGGATGGTAAAAAGGCTCTGGGGAGTCAGGAGGTGAGTTGTTCACTGAAGAGTACCCAGCTTCTAATCTGCTGTTGTAGCTACATGTGCCTGGTGCAATTATGTTTATGGTCAATGATAACCTGCAGGATGTTGATGGTGTGGGATTCAGTGATGGTAATGCTGTTAAATGTCAAGGGAGATAGTTAAACTCTTTCTTGTTGGAGATAGTCATTGCCTTAAACTTGTGTGGTGCAAATGTTACCTGCCACCTGAATGTTGTCAAGGTCTTTCTGCATGTGGGCATGAACAACACTTTTGAACTTAAGATGGAGGAGCTATTTATGAAACAGTAGAAGATAATTGGGCCTAGGACATGGCCCTGAGGAAATCCTGCAGGGATGTCCTGCAGCTGAGATAATTGGCCTTCAACAACAACAATTTTCCTTTCTGCCACATATGATTCTGACCAGTGTCCTTAGAGGTTAGCATTTATCACCCAGTAGGCATTGTTGGATTGTAATGGCTTCTTAAATGCAGGTGGCACGGCAGACTGCATAGATTGAAGGTATCATAACTGCTGCCAGGCTACCGGGCATTGATCGGTGGTGCATCTTAGAGTTGACATAGGGCACCCACAAAGTGATGTGCATGAAATCAATGGCACCCTGCACTATGGGGTAGCTTACAATCCTTGTGGACCCCTGTGTTCACTCTGCCAGCTTCTTTCTGGCAAGAAAGAATGAAAAGTATTTAGCTCATTTGGAAGATAGAGTTGCAGTGACCTCCCTTATGTAACAGTAGCCAGTGAACTGGGAATTGTTGCAAATATTGCTTGGTTAGCCTGCCAGGAGCCCTACCAATGCATAAAAGTTCATAGCCATGGTCACCTTCACAAGCATTGGCAATGCCACCCTTGCCCTATTTTCAGCCTACTACGGTTGCAGTGGGTGTTAGATTTTAGTGAGGGCCTCATTGGTGATATAAATATGCCTAACACAGTGCTCCTCACTGGCATTCAGGTAGGAGGATTGATCCCTGAACACCCTGGGTGGATTATGGCCTCCTGCTGAGAGCCCTCCTCCACCTCTTCCTCCTATTTTTTGTTGAAAAAATACTTAATTCATAAAATTACAAAACATTTCTAAATCGCCATCACAAAAAGTACAATCAGATTCAACTTTTACACATGGATCACGAGGTGCTTCAATACAGTCAATGAACATTACAATCATTTCAATATGGTCATTACAGACAGTCAGACAGCGCAATGGTTTTGGAGTTATCAACATACATCATGTTGAACTCTGAGGTGCTTTAATACAATTATAATACAACTATTATTCAATGCATACATTTATTGTGAGCTGTACAGCCCGAGGGGCGCTGAACAATTCCCAGCCCCTCGGTGCACTATAGCAGAAAGGTCTTAGACAGCGACCTTTCCCCATTGCGCCTTTGCAGCGGCTGCCCCAAGCTTTAGTGCGTCCCTCAGCACGTAGTCCTGGACCTTGGAATGTGCCAGTCTGCAACACTCAGTCGGGGACAACTTTTTTCACTGGAAGACCAACAAGTTTCGGGCAGACCAAAGAGCGTCTTTCACCGAGCTGATGATCCTCCAGCTGCTGTTGCTGTTTATCTCGGTGTGTGTCCCTGGGAACAGCCCATAGAGCACAGAGTCCTGTGTCACAGAACTGCTTGGGATGAACCTCGACAGAAACCACTGCATCTCTCTCCAGACCTTCTTTGCAAAGGGACAATCCACAAGGAGGTGAACAACGGCCTCTTCCCCACCACAGCCACCTCGAGGGCAGCGTGCAGAGGGGGGTGAGACTCCTGGCGTGTTGGAAGGATCTGACGGGGAGGGCCTTTCTCACCACCAGCCAAACTACATCTTGGTGCTTGTTAGAAAGTTCTGGCGATGAGGCATTCTGCCAAATGACTTTGACAGTCTGCTCGGGGAACCATCTGACAGGATCCACCATCTCCTTTTCCCGTAGGGCCTCTAAAACGTTACGTGCTGACCACTATCTGATGGACTTGTGGTCAAAGGTGTTTCTCTGCATAAATTTTTCCACGAGGGACAGGTGGTACAGCACAGTCCAACTACTTGGAGCGTTCTGCGGCAGCGTGGCCAGACCCATTCTTCACAGCACCGGGGACAGGTAGAATCTCAGCACGTAGTGACACTTGGTGTTTGCGTACCGAGGGTCTACGCACAGCTTGATGCAGCCGCACACAAAGGTGGCCATCAGGATGAGGGTGATGTTGGGCATGTTTTTCCCCCCTTATTTAGAGGCTTGTACATCGCGTCCCTGTGGACACGATCCATTTTCGACCTCCAGATAAAGCGAAAGATGGGTCGGGTGATCGCCATCACGCAGGAGTGTGGAATGGGCCAGACCTGTGCCATGTACAGCAACAGCCTCAGCCCTGATGACCAGGTTCTTACCCACAATGGAGAGGGAGCGTCATCCCCACATGCCCAGTTTTCTTTCCACCATAGACACTCGCTCCTTCCAGTTTCTAACGCATGCCCCAGTCCCTTCAAACCATATCCCCAGCGCCTTCAGGCCGTCAGCCCTGACGGTGAAGGGGACAAAGGATCGGTCAGCCCAGTTCCCAAAGAACATGGACTCACTCTTCCCACCATTTACTTTGGCTCCCGAGGCCAGTACGAACTGGTCGCAGATGTGGATCAGTCTGCACACCGACAGCGGATCCAAGCAGAAGACGGTGACATCGTCCATGTACAGGGAGGCTTTGACCTGAGTGCCTCCACTGCCTGGTATGGTCACTCCTCTTATGCCTGGATCCTCCACCTCTTCCTCCTTCCTCACCATCAGCTTGTCCTTCCCTGTGTTGCCTCTACTCATTCTCTCTGTCATGCTGAATGCCTGTTACTGAACCCATGTTTGGGAGCAACTGAGCAGAACCCTTGAAGTCAGGAAAAAGTCCAACAGCACATGCCACATGACTCCATTAAAACATTAGCAATTTTAAAGATTCTAGATACCACAAAATGACACTTGCAGTGCTGAGAAATCGAATGCTAAAGCTCTGAATTTTGTAGCTGGCGTGTCTCAATGAGGATTCTTTAACCTGATTGGTTGAACAGATGTGCTGTTGCTCACCCTGCTCCCACACACCACAGATCCCATATAGAGGGCACTGCACTGGAATGGATTTCTGGTAACCATAAACTGCTTCTCAAAAAGTCATGAAAAGTCTGTGGGCAGCTGTTAACTTGATGAATGGCAAATGCTGTTTATTCTCCGCTGACCACAAAATCTGGACCAAAGTTGTGGTAACAAGCTACAGGCCGCTCTGGATTTCTTGCTGGGGTGCCAGGAGAAATTCCACATCATTGCTCTTTTTTTGGGGTATAAAATCCACTTTATGGGAACCGAATGTGGGATGTAATCACCTGCGATCAGTCTCCCTTCATAGTCCCCCAACTTACGGATTGGAAGTTGCTGACTTCTCACTGTGCTGAGCACCTCCCTGAAATAGGCATCAGGATGCCTGCCTATATAATCCAGAGTTCTAGGGTGTATAAAATGATTGAAATTGGTTTGAAAATGGCTGGAGTTCGTGCACCATATACTCGGTTCACCTGTTCAGGGTCTTGATTGGCTTAATTAGAAGGAGGCTGCTGAACAATTCGAGAAAAATTTGTGCAGCGGTGCTCTTCCTGGCTCCAGAAATATTGCTGGCTGTCTCCCCTAACTACAGCCACATAGCTTCCCCCCCAACTCCAGTCCCAACAGTCACACCACTCTTCCTTTAGTACCTACGTGTCCACTGGCTGGGCATCAAAACCAGCCAAACTTAGCCAGCAAGCTGCAATGTAATTCTTTAATGCAAATGAGGCCTGTGGACCTTGGGAATTAGTCAGCACTTTTATTAAACTTAGGCTGGAATTTTCCTGCCTCACTGGCGTTGGGCATCGTGGTAGGTGGCAGGGGGGTGGGGGAGAATAATATGGCGAGAAGACCAATAATTGGTTTCATGCTGTCATGAAACCAGTTTGCAATGGTCCGCTCCACCCGCCAATTGTGGGCTGCCACACATTGGGAATGCCATTTTAATACATTTGCATCTGATTATAAGCCCTGCTCATTGGAATGATCCACCCATGCTGGATCATCCGGCCAATCACGCCAATGTGTCTCCCAACTGTACATTAGCGGCATGCAGGTGGTGAGCTGTACTTCACTCGGGACGACAATGTTTGTTTGCCTATCTTGCTTTGGGCAGCACCCATGATCATCAGTACCAGACTTCGCAATCAGCACCATATCACTTTTAAGGGGGCTCACGGGCAGGTCTCCACCTACCAGACCAGCCTTAAGGCAGGGCTGGCTTTTCAACAGCTGCAGGGCCGGGGCTTGCTTGGGGAAGGGGGAGAAGTGGCCTCAGGCAAGGGAGGAGAATGCAGGGCGAGGACTGTACTGGGGAAGTGGGGTATCCCAGGGTGTGTGTGGGGGCACATGTTAATCTGTGCAAGTTGCCTCAAGATGGTGAGGGCTGAGGGGGCAGTCTCCAGAGGAGATGAGGCCAGATGGAGATGTGAGGGTGTGTGTGAGAATGGGCAGTGATTTCTCTTATGCTGGCAGTGAGCGAGATGCCAGTGAATGTGTGATGGCCTTGTGCGTGTGTGAGTTTAGAGTGATAAGATGGTTGCCTTACCCTGGCAGCACAGATGAGGTCATTCATCTGTTTTATCCACTGAATGGCTGACCTCTTGTCTGCAACATTGACACTGACCACCTCTGCCACCGCCTCCCAATCCGGAGTGGTGAGACTGATGGGCCTCCAGCAGCCGGAGCAGGGGTAGAAGACATTGCAGTGGCCTCCATGGTGTCCAGAAGGCATCCCAGGGATGTGTCACTGAATTAGGGGGCTGCACTCTTCTTGGCTTTTGGGGCCATGTCTTCACCGGGACAGTCCTGGGCTGCAAGCATTGAGAAGTGTGCATGAAGCTGCAGTTTAAATATGGTGCCCTGCGTGAGGAAGCAGCGAGGCAATGGCGTGGTGGGCAAATCATCTGTGAGATGGTGTGTTTCCTGTGGCTGCATAATTAATGAAGCGGGAATTGGACGATGCGGCGCAAAAACCCACCATTGCGGCTGGGGGGTGAAACGACTTTTTTCCCGCCTGCTACCACACTTTGTGAAAATCTGGGGTGATTCCGCTCTTTATCTTTACTACTGTGTTTTTCTTTTCATTCCTATGCAGTTTTAAAAATATTTTTTGTTCACAATAGTACTGAACAAAATCAAAACATGTTTGTATAATTTTCATGTCTACATTTCAAGCTTCCTCTCCTGTTGTTATGTTTTGGAGAGTCTGAGATATAAGTATTTATTTATTTACTTCAACTCAGTGCATTTTGGCAGAATGAAGAAATGTGTCTTCAGGCTTTCCTATAATTCAAGAATTCTCAAATGCGTATTCTAGCTTTTAACATTGATCGCCAGGTAGATTCTGGAGTGTTTCACTTTTTGCTTGAATATTTTTAGGAGCTTTAAAGCAAAGTCTTTAAATTTGTTTTGTTGACTGGGTGAAGGGACCTGCTTGTTTCTATTGAGGTTGGGGATTGAGTTTCATGGGTTTGAGAATTGCTTTTCATTCTACCTTGTCTTTTCTCCCCTCCATTCCTGATGACACAAGGTTTTGCTGCAGTTAAGTTTCACGAGCAGCAACCACCTTCCAGTGTCTCACCTAACTGGCCAATCTTCATGAATAAGCCATGACAATGAGGGGACCATTGAGGGAGTCACTGCTGCTCACAATCATATCTTCCCCAATGCCTGCATCCAGGTAGTTTACAGTGACCATGGCTGAGTTTTCTCCATCCCTATGCTAGGGCACCGAGGACAAGAACAGCATCCTCATTAGTGCCTTGACTGATATTAACTAGCTCAGTAAAGACTGTGGATCAATGGCTGGACATAATGATTAGCCTCAATGTTATTGGCACAGCTTGGATCAGAAATTTAATCAACAGTTCAAAATAAATGTGTAAAATTATGAAGCATTTTGAAAGAGTAGATGAGGAGAAACTGTTTCCACTTGCAGGAGGGTTAGTAGCCAGGGAACATAGATTTAAGATAATTGTCAAAAGAACCTGAGGTAAATTAAGGAGAAATAATTTTATGCAGTGGGTTGTTATGATCTAGAATGCACTTCCTGAAAGGGTGGCGGGCGCAGATACAACATAACTTTCAAAAGTGTCATGCTCATAAAGGCATGTTGTATTCATAACTTTAAAACATGAACTGTACTCAATTCTCCTGGAACTGACTTTTCTTTTAAAAGTGGACAATAAAATGCTGCAAAAGATGGCTGCTGAGGGTCATCTGACTTGATCTGTGGATTCAAAAACTGACACAATGCCTCAAAAGGACAAAAGACACATTCCAGACAAGAAGTGTCACTGCCTATCCCCTGAAAGCATCCACAAGATACTTCATGACTTGAATGGGTCATCCTGAAACCAAGGCATTGATTGTCTCAAATATCCAGCGTGAATATCTTCAAACAATAATCCAGGTCACAACCCACAGCTAACGAACTTAAGCCCAACACCATATTTGGAAGGGCACTGTGAGAAGACATATGGTAAGTCAGCCATATTGGCCTCCCTTTTAATTTTTTCAGTGCTGTCTACAGAGTAACAGCAGCAGCAGAAGGGCAGCAACACCTGTGACTTAAGAACTGGAGACTGCAACATCATAAAGTCTCCAAGCCTGTTCCTTCTCAAGTCCACCAATATAACAAACTGACCCCCTAAGAAGACTACAAGTAACTAACCCCATGACCTGCAGAAAGTCCATCTCTTCGAGAGAGTCCTGCAACGTCTTTGGTATAGGACTTCAGCTACTGAATTCGCCTTACTCTATTTCAGGAGTGAAAACGTTCTTTTTCATCAGGCCTGCACTGCATGTTTTCCAAGATGAGTCAATCACGTGCATTACGAGCTATTCTATTGTTTATAACTTGCAAACGTGCACTATTCTCTTTAACTGTATTTTCCTTGAGAGTGTCCGTGTGTGTGTGTATCTGTGTGTTTGAGTTTGCCTGTGTATGAATGGGTGAGTGAGTGAAGTAATGTTAGATTTTCAGGGTGAACGTGTGAATAAATAATTCTCTTTATTTAAACCACAAAAAGCTTGCTGGTGGTTACTCAAATTGACCACACACTCAAGGGTTAAGAAACATAAACCCCTTCCATTAAAAAAAAACACTGATTATGGACAGTAAGGAAACATGGGTTTCAGTTCCCTCTCATCCCATTCATAACAAAACGAAATTGGATGTAAAAACAGAAAATGCTGGAAATACTCAGCAGGTCTGGCACCATCTGAGGAGAGACAGAGCTAACATTTCAGTTGGTGAACTTTCATTCTTTCATCAGTACCAGAAAAAGTGAGAGATGTAACAGGTTTTAAGCAGTACAGAGGTGTGTGTGGTGGGGTGTGGTGTGTGGCAAGGGTAGGAGAGGAAAGAACAAAAGCGAAGCCTATGATAAAATGGAAGGTAAGAGAGATTAAATGACAAAAGGGATGATGGTGCAAAGCAAAATAAAAGGAATTTGATATATTTTTGAAAAGGAAAAAATTGCAGGGATTGGGGAAAGAGCAGGGGAGTGAGACCAATTGGATAGTTTTTTCAAAGAGTTGGAATTGGCATAATGGGTTGAATGTCTTCCATCTGTGCTGTATAATTCCAAATCTTTTATGTGCATTTAGAACTCAGGAACATAAAATGCTTCCTTTGGTATCATTAGTGAGTTAATGTCACAATGGACAACGAGTGCATGATATTAATGTTGACAACAGGAACAATGAAAGATTATGTGAAATCCTTAATGCAGTTGACTCATTGGTGGACAGTCTCTGAGAGCTCTACATTTTTATCACAAGCTACACATTTTAATGGACGTTTTATAATGAGGTGGAAAATGTGACAAGAAAAATTTTGTTCATTGACTTGAAAGCAGTCGCAAAGTACGCGAAGAAAGTCAGGCAGATTATAAACAGGTTATTAACCTGCTTGCGCTTATTATTTATTTTATTAACTTCATAAGTTATAGTTTCCGTTCAGTCAAACTGTATCATTAATCATTTTGTTAAACGCCAATCCTTTATTCTAAAATAAGCAACAACTTAACAAAGCAAAAGAATAAAAACAGTGAAGCAGTTTGGGCAGGTGTTTGAAGTTAAAAATGTTTTTTTTAACAGATTAATGATCATACTATGGCTTCCTACTATCTCTGTGTTGTGCACTGATCAAACTCACCATCTCCCTGCCACAGTGATAAGCTACTGTGGAGCAAAAAGATCAGAAGAGACATCAAATGCCGTTTCATATCCTCTTTCAACTTTCTGGCTTGTTGAGAAGATAATACGGCTCCTAGTCAAAAAAATGAAGCTATCAGTAGCTGCCATCAGCTTCATTACCCCAGTATTCTGCTAATCACCAGAAATAGAAGTATTGATTCAAAATAGACAAGTGTCTTTTTTAAGAACATCACTTGCCACTTAACAAACAAATCACAACACACACTGATGACAGTCTCTGTTACAAGCTTCAACAGTGCAGATCAAGGTGTTCTCTATGTTCTGGGCACATGTTAGAGTGCTGTTTGTGCACTAGAATGCAATGTGTATATGCATCAGGACGCTTTGCTTACACCGGGCTGCCTTCGGTGCTGTATATATACCAGGGTTCTCTGTGTACGTTGCATGCTTTCTGCATCTAATACAATGCTGTGGATGTGCTCACTGGTGTCCTGCCTGCTCCCAGATAGTCTGAATTTACGAGGGTGTTCTGCCAACCTATGGTGTTTTTTAGGATGATCTGTTTGCACTAGAGTGCTCACATCTCACAAGGTATTCCACTGATATGACATTCACTGGCTAGAAGAGCATTCAATGCTCCCTATAGCTTGAACACTGAATTCACATCATTGCAACATCACAGAAGAGCTCTCAGATAGCTAGCTTCTAATTTACATTAAGATGTGGCCATCATTGCAGATGGTGAGGACACTGTGAGATGAATGTAGAGACATTTTATGAGCAATGTGCTCAGGTAATCTCATAAAGCAAATAGTCCTACTTTAATTAGAACTTTTTGAGGGAAATTTTTGATTTCTTTTCAACATCTTAACTGAAAGCAGAGGGAAAAATTCCCAGTGCTTTTCATGCCATCATTATTCTAAAGTGAAGGCGGCAAAGATAAAGAGCTGGAGATAAACCAGCTCAACATGCAAAAGCTGTAGGTTGTTAAAATACTGCAGGCAATGGCAACTCCATATTACATTTACAATAATCTAAGATAACTTAATCATTGACATGTTAGAACTGTACTGGTGAAGCAACATAGATAGTTATTTATGAACAAACAAGCATGCAAAATAGGAGCAGAAGTAGGCCATTCAACCTCTCGAGCCTGCTCCGCCATTCAATAAGATCATGGCTGATCTGTTTGTGCTTCCAGCTCTACATTCCCATCTATCCCAATAACCTTTAATCCCCCTGCCGAACAAGAATCTATCTACCTCTGCCTTAAAAATATTCAGTGACCCTGCCTCTACCGCCTTCTGAGGCAGAGAGTGTCCTCACCATCTGCAATGATGGCCACATCTTAATGTAAATTGGAAGCTAGCTATCTGAGAGTTCTTCTGTGATGTTGCAATGATGTGAATTCAGTGTTCAAGCTACAGGGAGCATTGAATGCTCTTCTAGCCAGTGAATGTCATATCAGTGGAATACCTTGTGAGATGTGAGCACTCTAGTGCAAACAGATCATCCTAAAAAACACCCTGTGAGAGAAAAAATTTCCCCTCTTCTCTGTCCTATGAGGGCAACACCTAATTTTAAAACAGTGTCCCCTAGTTCTGGACTCACCCACGGAAGAGGAAGCATCCTTTCCACATCCACCTTGTCAAGACTATTCAGGATCTCATCTACTTCAATCATCATCCCTCACTCTTCTAAACTCCAGTCGAAACAAGCCCAGACTGTCCAAGCTTTCCTCATAAGACAACCCACTCATTCCAGATATCAATCTAGTAAATCTCCTCTGAACTGCTTCCAATGCAATTACATCCTTCCCTAAATAAGGAGACCAAAACTGCACACAATATTTGAGATGCGGTCTCACCAATGTCCTGTACAACTGAAGCATAACATCCTTTTATGTTCAATTCCTCTTGTAATAAAGGATAGCATTCCATTAGCCTTCTTGATTACATGCTGTACCTGCATATTAACTTTTTGTGACTCAGGGACAAGAGTACCTAGATCCCTCTGTACCTTGGAATTCTGCAGTCATTGACTGTTTAAGTAATAGTCTGCTCTTTATTCTTCTTGCCAAAGTGAACAACTTCACATTTTCTCACATTATACTCCATCTGCCAGATTTTTGCCTACTCACTCAACATATCTAGATCTGTCTGCAAACTCGTTATGTCTTCTTCACAACATACTTTCCTACCTACCTTTGTGCCATCTGCAAATTTAGCGAGCAAGCCTTCACTCCCCTCTTCTAAGTCATTGATGTAAATTGTAAAAAGTTGAGGCCCCAGCACAGACCCCTGTGGGACTCCACTCGTCACATCCTGCCAATAGACAAAGAACCAGCCAGCCAGTCAATCTTATATCCAGGCTAATATGTTACCCCTACACTATGAGCTTTTATTTTCCGCAATAACCTTTGATGTAGCACCTTATCAAATGCTTTCTGGAAATCCAAGTACAGTGCACCTACAGGTTCTTCTCTATCCATTGCACGTGTTGCTCCTTCAAAGAACTCTAATAAATTGGTTAAACATGATTACCCTTTCATAAAACCATGCTGACTCTTCCCGGTTCCCTTGAGCTTTTCTAGGTGCCCAGCTATAACCTCTTTAATGATTGACTGTAACACCTTCCCCATGACAGACATCAAGCTAACTGGCCGATATAACCTAAAAGTGAATTTGAAGGTGACTAAAAGTATGAAATGTTCAAGCTGGATAATTATGAAATTATAACAATACTCAACACTAAAGAATAACAAAAGTTAACTTTAAATGATTTGATGTGAAATTACCTTTACTATTAATGATTTCTGAAATTACTACACTTGAACCTCCTGAAGCAATAAACTGTAAGGTTTCAAGATGCCCAATCAATCTTGGAACTTTTGTTTTCTTCCGTTTCCCTGTTTTGGGTTGTCCCTGATACTATGCATCCTCCTTAGTTGAGAGGGTGAGAATATGATAAACTCCCAGACCTCTAGCTGTCAAATTCTATCTTGAAACCAGAAGTTGGAAGGTATGTAAGAGAGGCCCCTTCAAATTTTCTACCTGCTCCTGTGGGCTAAAGACTTGCCCCAATTTATCATCACCTCCAGGCAGCACAAATGTAATTTGGAATTCAGCAGGGGGAGGGAGAATGTCAAGGCTCCGAGGTGCAAACCATTGCCCGACTACTGCCTTTTCATTTTGCTCACTTTACTGTGCAATTGATAAATGCAAATCTATTTATTCATCCTGAAAGAGCAAAATGTGGATTTCATATGTAATAACTTGGTTCATACTTGTGGGACAGTTTGGAATTTCTCTTTTTCTTTTTGTTACCATTATATAGGGTTAACATGAAACCCACAGCACAGACGCTGCTTAACAACAATCAAGCCATTTTACTCTCTCATATCAGAAACAACATGGAATTTACACAGCTGTGTAGAAAAATTGGGAGGCAATTCCACTTTAATGTAGCACATGCACGACAAATAGCATTTTAATTTATTTTGGTAAAACCCAGATCTTTGTCCAGTGATCCAGCACTGGTATGGTTGCTCTGTTCTGCTGTTCTGGAACTAAATGGCTGAAGATAGAATTGAAGTATATTTAAGTATTTATTTAGCACTGCACAAGCCTGTGTCATGCAACATGATATTAAAAAATCTCTCTGTGTTGACATTAGTGTTGATGTAAACTGTGTAAATAAAATCCTGCCCTGGATTTGAATATAGTGGAGGGAAGATACATTGAATTACTCTGCATTTTCTTGATGTTAATTTTAAACCTCTTTCAGGGAATACTTGGAGACAGTAAATGTTTTTATTCTAGTCACAAGAGAGTAAATTAGATCCTTATGATCTGCTTGGCACACTTCCCTATTGTAGTTACTGTTAGGCCTGTTTCAACCATCCTTAATTCTTTGAATCTTCATTATGACATGATCCTTGAAAACAACCTATCTTGTACAAACCAAGCTTTGTGCCTTAGTGAATCAAACAATATTATTTAGGTATAATTCCTTTTAATGACAGACATGTAAATTTTCTCAGGGCCTCTCCCACTCTGCTCTTGTAACTTCAGCAAAAATTCTGTTTACGCTGATGGAATGGGAGAAGGTCTAAGGATACTAATCTCCTACATGTCCCAAGATGCTATACCAAGCTGAAAGGAGGAACAAAGTTAAGGGATGCAATTAAACACACAAAGAGGTATATTTTGATGGTGCTTTTGAAAGGATTTAAGAAGGGAATTCCAGACAGCAGGGATATAGTGGCTGAAGTTTCTGCTACAAGTGGTGGGGAGGAGAGAGAAGGATGCACAGTACAACAGAACTAGAAGAGTTTGGTCATGAGTGATCATGATTTGTTGGGCAGGGTCAGGGGAGCGGTTGGGCGGTCAGGAGGGGTAGTCGGGTCAGGTCGGGTGGTGGTGGGCAGGGTTAGTTGTGGGGTGGAGAGTACCCAACAACCCTCCCAACCACCCAACCACACCCCCAACTCCTCTTGATTACCCTCCAGACCTGACTTACCCCCCTGAACAGACCTCATTACTCCCATGACCTGACTACACTTCCTGACTACCCTCTAACCAACATGACTAGCCCCGATCTGTCTACCGACTCACTCACTTCACCAGCCTACCACCTCATGCGCCTCATCCACCTACCACTTAACTCAGATTGGATTTTGGAGTTAAGAGTCTAAGAGAGATGGTGGGGGCTCGCCTACCTACATGTGCAGCATTAGTTTGGTCATGAGCTGTGCTGATTGATCATGAGCTGAGGTTTGAATCCCCAAACCATTCCATTGCTAAGACCATTTAATTCCATTTTCATAATATCATCAACCTATGTCCGGCACCACTCCCTACCTCATTCACAGCCCCACTGCTGCTACAAACCCTTGCTCATACCTTTGTCACCTCATGACCAAATTTTGATAACATTTCCTCACTGGCCTCCTGCACTCCACCCTACATAAAATCTACCTTGTTGAGAATTCTTTGCCTGTATCCTATCCACCACAAAGTTCCACACACACATCACCCTATTTCTAGCTTCCATTGGCTTTCTGTCCCTCAGAGTATTAAATTCAAGATCCAAATCTTCAAATCTTTCTGTAGGGTAACTCCTTGCTGCACCCACCTCTGCAATCTTCTCCAGCCTTATTTCCAACATGCATTCTCAACTCTTCTAGTTCTGTTGTACTGTGCATCCTTCTCTCTCCTCCCCACCACTTGTAGCAGAAACTTCAGCCACTATATCCCTGCTGTCTGGAATTCCCTTCTTAAATCCTTTCAAAAGCACCATCAAAATATACCTCTTTGTGTGTTTAATTGCATCCCTTAACTTTGTTCCTCCTTTCAGCTTGGTATAGCATCTTGGGACACGTAGGAGATTAGTATCCTTAGACCTTCTCCCATTCCATCAGCGTAAACAGAATTTTTGCTGAAGTTACAAGAGCAGAGTGGGAGAGGCCCTGAGAAAATTTACACGTTTGTCATTAAAAGGAATTATACCTAAATAATATTGTTTGATTCACTAAGGCACAAAGCTTGGTTTGTATAAAATAGGTTGTTTTCAAGGATCATGTCATAATGAAGATTCAGAGAATTAAGGATGGTTGAAACAGGCCTAACAGTAACTACAATAGGGAAGTGTGCCAAGCAGATCATAAGGATCTAATTTACTCTCTTGTGACTAGAATAAAAACATTTACTGTCTCCAAGTATTCCCTGAAAGAGGTTTAAAATTAACATCAAGAAAATGCAGAGTAATTCAATGTATCTTCCCTCCACTATATTCAAATCCAGGGCAGGATTTTATGTGGGACATTTCTTTCTGTCTGTGAACTTAGGTGGTCATCCATAGCTCTCGCACATCTTTGGGCTGGATTTTACAGCCCCCCTCCGCCATTATGTTTGAAGGTGGGGGAGAGGGGGCTTATAGCACCTGGCCTGCCCATCACCTTTCCACGGCCTCTGACCTGTCTCCCATTTTACAATTAATGGCCACTTAATTGCCTCATCCTGCCCCTGCTGCTATTTTACCCACGGGAGGGGTAGGTCCACGCCCTGCGGAAAGCCTGACAGCAAGCTGGTGTCATGTCTCCTTTTGAGGGTCCCCTGTGCTCATTGGAGGCAGCCTTGCCAAGATCATAACCAGCTCCCACTTTAACCCTACCCGTTGCCTCTCAAACCTGGCCCCAAACCCCTCTCACACCACCACCGCTCACACTCCCACCGACCCCCTGGGGCTGGGGCCTGCCAGGCCCCACCGATAACCTGGACTTCCTGGTCTGGCTTCGATAACCTTCTCTTCTTCAGGGACTGCCTAAGAAGTCAGTGGCCTTCCCTCGAACCTGCTGCTGCTGGGTCTACAGAGCTGCTGGTCAATCTCTAAGGTGGGACTTACTCACCAGGTGAGGCAGAAGTTTTGCTTTTAATGAATTAATGCTGTTCCCAGTGTTAAATTGCTGTGGGGCAGCTGGCTTTTTGGTGGGCTGGCACTAGGCAGACGTTTTAGTTGGGGGTGCGGGGAACATGGCGCTCCATAAAATCCAGCCGTTACTCTCTGTCTGGTATGCATTATTTTGTTGCTGTTTCACTGCAACAACCCTCTTGGCTTAACTGAAGGCTAGCTGGTTTGGTAGTCAGTGTCTCCCTCTGTCTACTTGTGGCTTCATGTTTTCTGGCAGTGTCAACAGCCTGAGATATTATGAGCTTGTCCTGTCCAGTCGGAGTTTTTTGTACATGAGGGTGTGAGAGCCACAAGTGATCTGATCTACCAGCCTTTCAACTATTTCTTTGAATTTGCATTTGCTAGCTACATTTCTCAATCTTGTTAAGAAATTGTCAATAGGTTCACCTGCTTCCTGCCTCAGGCTTTGAAATTCATATCAGTGGGTCTGCTGGATTGACTTTGGCTGGAGATGTGTGCTGAACTTCTCAAAAATTTTGTCTTGGTTTTTACTGTCGTCCTCACTGATCTCCCATCTATTAAACAGATCTGATCCTTTGTCTCTTGCTCACAAAAAGATGTAACTTATACTTTCTTCTTGGCTAGTGTCTTTTCGAAAGCTACTGAATGTCAGTTTGCACTTTGTAAAAACTTCTCAAATGGCTTCACGACATCATTAGCCTCCTAATTGATCCTGAGCTGGAGCTGTGTGCTCGCTGCTACAGTGGTGGCTATTTCGATTTCGTACAATGCTCTCAGTTTTATGTGCCTTTATTTTTCTCTATCTAAATTATCATTAAATCCATTTAAAATGTTTGGATTTTACTCACAGGCACCTGCTGCCACCATTGGGTCAAAATCCTTGAACTCCCTCCCTAACAGCACTGTGGGTGTACTTACACCACACGGACTGCAGCCGTCCAAGAAGGCAGCTCACCACCACCTTCTCAAGGGCAATTAGGGATGGGTAATAAATGCTGGCCAAGCCAGCGATGCCCAGATCTCATGAATGAATTTTAAAAAGTGTAATGTTTTGTGGTTCTCAGAAGTTTAAGTAATCGCACTTTTAGGGCGGAATTTTCCATTTATGAGACTAAGTGCGGTGGCAGGCAGTTTCAACGGGGCCCAACCCGTTGGCTGGAATGGCGGGAACTCACGCCCGTTTCCGTCTGGGGGGGAGGGGGTCTTTATTTTTATTTAAATATTTATTTGAAGTGTGTGATGTAAGCGTTTCTCACCCTTCTTCCTCAAGGAACATAATTTAGTGAGGGCAGCTCATCTGCATTGATATTCTAGCAGCATTCATGTCTCCTCAGTGGTATTTGCAGAAGAAAAGACATGCACGGGATGAGGAGATACCTAGGTATGTCCACATCTCATCACAGCCGTGTTTGCATCATTAGATGGCGGCGAGGTCTTTAAGTCTTCTCTCGCATCACCCTTGTTCCTAAGCGGACTCTCAGTTGCCAGAGTGAGCTTACTCACAGGGCCCCACGGACCAAAGCAAAGATCAGGGCCTGGAGATTCATAAAGCCAGAATGCACAAGTGTGATTGCAGGACTCGTTTTCACTGCAAGTAGGTGTACATCTCCTGAGATGAAAGTAAATGGCATTGAGGGCTAGGAGAGACATGGCTATATACCCTCACTTAACTTTACTCTTCCTGGAACGTGTCAGCAATTAATGTATCACAGGCACATCTCCCACATTGTCCTTCCACCATGGCGTGAATGTGCGGGAAGCCCTGTCAGGAGTGTATTGGAGTGAGTCACCTGAGCGGTCCAAGCATCTGAAGTATATCTACAGAAGCCCTATAATCTGCTCTATAAAGGAATGTGTGGAGCTATGTGCAGCGTTGTACCTCTCCTCGGAAGGATTCTGAGGGCGACGCCTCATTTGCCAGGGTTTCAGTGGGTACCCCTTATCCCAAGCAGCCAACCCTGCAGATGTAATGGCGCCTTAAAAATTTCAGGCACTTGGGAGCGACTCAGGATGTAGGAGTCATGGCAACTCCCAGTGTACCGTCCACAAACATGCAGTATGTGCTTCCGGTGATCATATACATTGATGGAATGATAGCCCTTGCGATTTATAAACATTAGGGCCTGCTACCATGGAGCCCGTTATAGCCACATGGTCTATTGCACCCTGCACTCTAGGGAAGTCTGAGATGGTTGTGAAGCCAGTGAACCTTGCAGCCTGGCTATCTTCATCCAGAGCAAAGCTTACATGTAAAGGGCATCTGTGACCTCCTTTGTGCATCAATGTGTCGCGGATTGAGAGATGCTGCACCTGTTGATCCTTGGAAAGAGCCAGGGGCAAAGAAATTTAGTGCTGCGGTCACGTTCAAAGCCACAGGCAGGGGATACCCTCCAACTCCATGTGGCATCAGGTCTTCACGAAGAATGTGGCATATGCAATGTACCAGAGCTCGGGACAAGCACAGACGTACATGGCATTGCCTCTCGCTCATTTGTAAATAGGAGACTCTTATACAATAAGCCCTAGGTCTGGCAAGTCACCCCTGTTGTCTGGGTCTCTCCTTCTGACCCTCCTGTTCATGCTCTGGCTCTGCTTGACCATGTCCCTCTGCTGGATCAGGGTGCGGTGTCGCCTCTCCCTCCTTCGCCTCCTCCATTGCATTAGGACTGTGACAAAGGCAGCATTGAGCCCTGGACCCATATGTGCTTTTGCCTTCTCTCTGAAGAAAACATTGAAGATATTGATGATTCAAGGGCAAGAAAGTGAAGCTCAGAAGATGAAACATATGGAAACTGTCAGGGTTCATAGTTTTCCCTGCCCTACTTACACGGTGGCTGATGCCGCCTTGTCCCTGAGGCACTAGTACACACATCGAGGTGACCAAGATGCCATCTTAGATATGTGACATCTTGAGCCCTGCGTGGGATGCTAAAGTTTAATTGAGATGTGACCCAACCTAGCTCTGTGCTCCAATCTCTGATGTGGCATATTAATGACCAATCATTTTTAAAAATTCATTTATGGGATGTGGGCATCACTGGCTAGGCCAGCAGTCAATGACCATCCCTAATTGCACTTGAGAAGGTGGTGGTGAGCTGCTTTCTTGAATCACTGAAGTTTCTGTGGTGTAGGTACACCCACAGTGCTGTTAGGGAGGGAGTTCTAGGATTTTGACCCAGCAACAGTGAAGTAACAGCGATATATTTCCAAGTCAGGATGGTGAGTGGCTTGGAGGGGAACTTCCAGGTGCTGGTGTTCCCATGCGTCTGCTGTGAGTGGATGCCCTTTGGCTTGTTAGGAGTGTCAAATCTGGTGAACACATGACAGGCCTTCATTGATGGAATGCCATATATGATACAGCTGTACCTCTTTCACTATTGCCTGCATTCCCAAATTTTATTTCCTATGTGTTACTCTTGAGATGCAGCGACTGTGATGTGAATCCACTGTGTTCTGAGTAGCCCTTTAACAGTGCTAATAAAGCCATTGGCTTTCAGTGGCTTTCATCACAAGGAGGTCTTCCACCTTTCTTTCTAAACAGACTCCTGTTCGCTTCTGCGGCAACAGGATGTTAGAGGGTGACCCCAAAAAGACCCCCTCGAGTTTGCCCTTCCCCCCTCATTGCCATTCCGCAGCCTTACTTCCCTATTGTCCACCTTGTGTTCATCAACCCCAGCCTTGTCTCACAGCTGCCTCCCAGTTGAAATGCTAGTTTCTGAAAGCAGAGGCCTGCATGAGTACCACAGCACAGTGGTGTTCTTCGGGACAATGTAGGCAAAGAGCAGGAGCAGATAGGAGCAGAGTCCTACAGCTCCAGCAGTGTGACGTTCATCGCAACAAGACCGACGTAGCGCTATGACAGGTAGGCTATGTATGTGCACTAATTGCAAAGTTACCAGCGATCTGAGGTCCGACTTGTGCAGGCCACTCCTTTTCAAACGGGTTTGAGGCCAACGTAATTTCCCGCTGATATGACGCAAGATTGGAAAGCATGAGGAGATTCCGGCGAGCAGCTGTTTTAATGAGCATTCATGAGATGTTGATTAATGCAAATGGAATTCACACCACTAGTCAGCGGGATAACCAACCTGCCATAAACCCACCATTGGGAGAATTGCAAGCTGTTTTTATGCCGCTGGATTCTTCGCTCCCACCAGCCACAAAATCTGCCACAAGTGGGATGGAAAAATTGCACCCTTAGGCTCAAACAATAACAGTAGGAGCTTCATGAAGTGTATTTCTCAGATCACACCATGTGCTGTGGACTGATACATTGTCCGTACGATATACAAACTGTAGTGCAGTTGTGACTGATGTAGCACTCTGGATACTTAAGTATACCTATGCATGAACATACAAGATGGAATTTTCCGGTTCTGTTGCAGCGGTGGCAGGGCTGGAATATGCGGCGAGCCAGCTAAAAGTCCATTGACTTCGGCGGGACTGGAAGATCTCACCAGCAGGTGGGGCTGGAAAATTCCGGCCATAGTTCCTAGTTCATTTTAGAATAATATAACAAAATAACATGATATTACCGTCTGAGTTGGGCAGAGCACAACGTACAACACAAAAAACCCAAGAATCAAGTCGTGGTAGTCCAAGGATAGTGAAATTAAATAATTGGAGTGATACGCAGCCACTGCTCAATGGATTTCTCAACCGTGCTTAAAATTAAAATTTGATACATATCCAGTAGTAGTGGAATACCCAGAATTTTTTGTGAAGAGCTCAGAGCTTTGGGCAATTGTCAAGAAAAACAGTAAGAGGGGAGAACAAATTACATTGTTATCCTAATATAGCAGCAAGCATCTGTTAATTAAATAATAAATTTTAAAATGTTTTAGAATCTGGCACAAAATGGAATGATCCACTGCCAAAAATTCAATCTTTGTTTTTAACTCGAAGTACACAAATTGTTTACTATTCAGACCCAAATCCCCCTTTCAACAAAAACCTGCATTAATAGTGTCACTGCCTTTACTTCATTCATGAAATAATGTAGCACAGGGAATGCAATTATTTCTTTCCATTCTATTAAATATGAATGTAATTAAAATCTTCATTCAGTTTCATCTTAAACGACATTTACATGCCCAAGACGGGTGGTAGGAGCTGCTCCTCATTTGAATTCCAATGATGAGTAAAAAAGGCTATTTTCGTATTGCATTATATTTGATCATCTGGCCAAAATTCCTACAAGTTGTTCTGAGTTCTGAGTTCAGTGCCTTTGTATAATTATATAAAATAGTACAGCAGCTGCTGCTTTTCGGTCATTTTGTCTAAAGTGAAGGGGAATGGGTGGCTTGTGGTTAGAAACTTAGAGCCGAAGTGCCAGCCAGGGATAACCAGCATAAAGGTTGAATCAGAGATTCTTTTTAATTGTTGTAATGTCTTCCCTAGGAATGAATTGTACAGAGCAGTGCATTGGAGAATTTGTTGATAAGTAAGAATTGAATAATAGGATAGCTTTCCAGTTTTTGACATTTACTTTCAGCAATTACTCGGTTTCGTTGAATTAAGAACTTTCATTAGTTTTTATTATGGACACAAACTTCCTGTTGCGGATCGTTCACTTCCTGTAAAATTACACCGCCCCCATCACATTTGGTTGATAGGCTCAAAGTAAAAGAACAGCAAAATCCAAACCACAGGGCAGGATTTCACACGCCCTGCTGGGGCAGATCAGCAGGTTGGGGGGCCTAAAGTTGGGTGCCATGCCTTAGGCACTGTCCTCAATACCTGCCCCAGCCCCGCTGCAATTTTTCCAGCAGCAGGGGGGAGGCATCGGGAGACTCACCCGCCCATGGGCTAATTGACACTCTTAAGTAGCCGCAAGGATTTTATCCACAGCAGGAAAGGCCCATGTCAAGTGTGCAACCCTGCGGCTTTCACTGATTGGTCTGGTGACCAGTCAAGCTGGAGGGTTAGGTGCTGCCTTTACAGGCTCCCTGTGCCAATCGGAGGTACCCATGCAAGGTTTTCCCAGACCCACCCCCCCACACCGAGATAGATAGGTTCTTGATTGGTAAGGGGATCAAAGGTTACGGGGAGAAGGCGAGGGAATGGGGTTGAGAAACTTATCAGCCATGATTGAATGGCAGAGCAGACTCGATGTGCCGAATGGCCTAATTTCTGCTCCTATGTCTTATGGTCTTATGGCCTTATGGGTGGTGGTGGGGGTGGGGGTGGGGCTGGGGGTGGGGTGGCCATGCCATGCCATGCCATGCAGACATGCTGCAAGAACTATATAACATCCCCTCTCTTTAATTGCTGGATTCTCCTGACTGGTCATTCACGATTGGTGGTCGTTATGATTGCTTGGGAGATTCTGATTGGTCGATTCCAGATTTTGATGCATCAAATAGCCATCTTAAGGGTTGGATTTTCCATGGGGTGGGGGGTGCCGGGTATAAAGGTCGAGGGTGAACCTGCCTCCGCTTAGTTAGCTCACCCCGCAGCTATTTAACTTGGCTTGGTTTTAACTTGGCTTCAGGTGGGCTTGCACCCCCTTCCACCTGAGGAGGAACTCCCATCACTGACAGCTGCTGGCCAATCAAATGGGAGCGGTGGCTTGAGCTGGGACACTCCGGAAGAAGGCATGCTGCAATGGAGCCCAGACTTTAAGGTAAGTCCAGTGTCTTACTGGGGCCATGCTGGCAGGCCCTGACAAGAGGCTTTCATCATTTTCACATGGCCCATCTCCGACACTTCCCTCTCCTTCCTTGACCTCTCTGTCTCAATTTCTGGTGATAGACTGTCCACCAATATTCATTATAAGCCCACCAACTCCCACAGCTACCTCGACTACAGCTCCTCACACCCCGCTTCCTGTAAGGACTCCATCCCATTCTCTCAGTTCCTTCGCCTCTGTCACATCTGTTCCGATGATGCCACTTTCTGAAATAGTGCTTCAGACATGTCTTCCTTCTTCCTTAACCAAGGTTTCCCACCCACGGTGGTTGACAGGGCCCTCAAACGTGTCCGATCCATCTCCCATGTCTCTGCCCTCACACCTTCCCCTCCCTCCCAGAACCAAGATAGGGACCCCTTATCCTCACTTTTCACCCCACCAGCCTTCACATTCAAAGGATCATCCTCCGCCATTTCCGCCAACTCCAGCAGGATGCCACCACAAAACGCATCTTCCCTTCACCCCCTGTCGGCATTCCGTAGGGACCATTCCCTCTGGGACACCCTGGTCCACTCCTCCATCACCCCCAACACCTCAACCCCCTCCCACGGCACCTTCCATGCACTCGCAGAAGGTGCAACACCTGCCCCTTTACTTTCCCCTTCCTCACCATCCAAGGGCCCAAACACTGCTTTCAAGTGAAGCAGCACTTCACTTGCACTTCCCTCAATTTAGTCTACTGCATTCGCTGCCCCCAATGCGGTCTCCTCTATATTGGAGAGACCAAACACAGACTGGGTGACCGCTTTGCGGAACACCTTCGATATGTCGACAAGAATGATCCAGACGTTCCTGTATCTTGCCATTTCAACACCATCCTGCTCTCATGCCCACATGTCCGTCCTTGGCCTGCTGCATTGTTCCAGTGAAGCTCAACGCAAACTGGAGGAACAGCACCTCATCTTCCGACTAGGCACTTTACAGCCTTCCGGACTGAATATTGAGTTCAACAACTTCAGATCATGAACTCTCTCCTCCATCCCCACCCCTTTTTGGTCTCCCCTTTTTTTAATATTTATTTTTATTTTTTAATTTAATTTATTTGTTTTTAAAATTTATTTTCATTTTTATTCATTGCTTTAACCCCAGCTTTTAGTCTTTTTGATCTTTTTTCCCACCACCGTCCCTTCCACTCACCCCAACCCCACTAGGGCCATCTGTCACTTCCAGAGTGCTTACCCTGGTCCTGCCATTATCACATTCTGCTTTCCACTATTAATGTTACCATTAGTACCTCCTTTAGCCAGTACCACCATTATTAACAGCCCTTTGACCTTTTGTTTATGACATCTTTCGCAATCTCTCCTTTGCCTCTACCTATCGCTGGCCTTCTATTCATCTTCACATATTCCACCCTCCCCCCCTTAAACAGTATATATTTCACCACATTTCCACTTCCCTTTAGCTCTGAAGAAGAGTCATATGGACTCGAAACGTTAACTCTGTCTTTCTCTCCACAGATGCTGACAGACCTGCTGAGTTTTTCTAGCATTTTTTGCTTTTATTCAATGCTGAAGTGTTTGCCTGCAAATCAGATACCCTTTTGGTCCCTGCATGATCAATCCCTGTAGCACCAAAACAATGCTACTGGGCCCAAAATCATGCCTGGATTCTTTTAACTGAGCCAGTAACCACCATGAGGTGCTAACTGGTAATTATCTATAAATAACACAAGTTTGTGAGGCTTGAACTACAGCTTGTTAAAGCTGTAAATTAGATATTGCCTGGAACAGTGCATTAATGCATAGGTTTGAAGAACCTGAGGAAGATATTCACAAATGAAATGTAATGCAGAGAAGTGAGAAATGATACATTTTGATGGGAAAATATACAATTATTAAAAAGATACAATTCAAAGTTATTTTTAAATTTTTTTCATGGGATTTGGGCGTCAAGGCCAGTGTTTATTTCTTATCCCTAATTGCCCTTGAGAAGCTGGTGGCGAGCAGCCTTCTGGAACTGCTGCAGTCCATGGTGCAGGTACACCCAGCATACTATTAGGAAGGGAGTTCCAGGGTTTTGACCCAGTGACCCAGATTGTTTAACAAGGATCTGTTTTTAAGAAAAATACAAGAAAAGGCATTGACCAAAAGTGGCGATCACTAGTCACCTGATGTCTGGTATTGTAAATTGACCACTTTTCTAGAAAGTTCCTATATGGATTGTACTGCAGACCTGCCTTGACATGTTGCATGGAATTTCACACCTGGGGGAGGGTATCAAGGTCTACTTCATAAAGGGATTATTGAACAGAAGGCATTAAAAATGTAAAGTGCTGAACTTTAATCAACTCAAGACAATGGGGAACTGTTAGCTAGTCAGGATACACCGAACAGACACTCAACCACAGCTGACCTCATGGAGAACAAAATAACACCATCGCCTGTTGGTTTCAATTACCTTTAAATGTGTCAAAAGTTTCTGAGATGAAAGATTAAAAATGTGATTACTTGTTCTACAACAAGGACCTGGGGGAGAATTTTCCCCCCGTTGGGGGGGTTGTGCAGGGGCGTGGGCGGACCCAATCGGCACCCCCGATCGGGCCCGCACCACCATTTTACGTGGGCGGGTCAATTAAGGCCTGTCCAGCGTGACGTGCGTCCGGAAGCGCTGAGCGCTCCCTGTGTGGGTGGTGGGAGTGGGGCGTTCCCTGAGTTGGGGCCTGTGCTCTTTCGCACATACGCATGAAGGAGAGCAGAAATCTCCCTGAGGCGCAGAGGGTGCCTCAGGGAGATTAGTTTCAGTTTTATAAGTTTAAATAAAGAAAAGAAAGAATTTTAAGACATGTCCCCTCATGTGACAGTGTCACATGAGCTGGGGCATGTCATTGTACTTTAATGAAACTTTATTCAATTTATAAACTCTTCATGAAACCTCATCCCGCCCGTGGATGAGGTTCCATGGAAAATGCAAAGGCCGCCTGGGCTCTTCACCTGCCCGCCAACCTTAAGGTTGGACGGACAGCTTTCTCAATAGGTTTAATTAGTTAATTAATGGCCTTAACAGGCTTTTGGTGGGTGCACAGCCGACTCGTCTGCATGCCTGCCAAACTGAAAATCTAAATGATGCGCGGTGACGTCGGGATGCACGCCCCGCCCCTGCTCACCGAGCCGAAAATTCTCCCCTTGGAGTATACAGACAGGTTTTCAAGAACTGGTTTCGCCAAGACAGAAAGAGAGAGAAGGCATCTGGAAAAACTGCTGAAGACAGCAGTAAAGAATCTATCTCTCTCTCTTTCTCTCTCTCCCTCTCTCTCTCTATCAAGAGGGAAAGCCCAATCTCTTAACACTCTAAAAATCATTCACAGAGATAGTGACTGTCCATTGGAAGGAACCTCAGGAGAAATCCATCAATTACTGGGAGATGAATCATGGAGTTAAAAGGAAGGAAATTGTCTCCAGTAAAGTGCAGTTACTTGGACTTCAATTCAACTCCAGGATTTTAAAGGGAACCAGCTAACTTCAAACAGCTGCAACACTCAACAATCTACACCTCCAAGGACAAGCAAATAACTCAATCATATATTCTTTTAACTTTTATTTGGACTCTAGCTTTTCTTACTTCATGCGTATGTGTGTGTGTGTGTGTGTGTGTGTGTGCGTGTGTGTGTGTGTGTGTGTGCGTGTGTGTGTGTGCGTATGTGTGTGCGTATGTGTGTGTGTGTGTGCGTGTGTGTGTGTGCGTGTGTGCGTGCGTATGTGTGTGTGCGTGTGTGTGTGTGTGCGTATGTGTGTGCGTATGTGTGTGTGTGCGTGTGCGTGTGTGTGTGTGTGCGTGTGTGTGTGTGTGTGCATGTGTGTGTGTGCGTATGTGTGTGTGTGTGCGTATGTGTGTGTGCGTATGTGTGTGTGTGCGCATGTGTGTGTGTGTGTTTGTGTGCGTGTGTGTGTGTGCATGTGTGTGCGTATGAGTGTGTGCCTATGTGTGTGTGTGTGTGTGTGCGCGTATGTGTGTGTGTGTGCATATGTGTGTGTGTGTATGTTTGTGTGCGCATGCGTATGTGTGCGTATGTGTCTGTGTGTGTGTGTGCGTGTGTGTCATTGCGCCTTTTATTATTTTTTTCTTGGGTTTAGTGGCGCTCAAGAAAACCTGGTTTGATTGGCTCCTTATTAACAAGTAAATACATTTGGATTGGAAAAGTCATCTACAGGGAATAGAAATAAAAGAAAACATTTGTTGCAACCAACTGAGGAGACTGAATGAAGGGGAGCCTGTTTGTTCCTCCTCACCTAGTCATAACGCAGACGTCCTTGATGCCATGCTCAATTAAATGCTGCCGTATTGTCAAGGGCTGTCACACTCACCTCACCACTGGAATACAGCTCTTTTGTCCATGTTTGGAACAAGGTTGAAATGAGGTCAGGGGCCAAGCGGCCCTAGCAGAATCAAACTGAGCATCATTGAGCAGGTTATTGCTGTGTAAGTGCCACTTGATAGCATTGTCAATGACACCTTCCATCACTTTGCTGATGATTGAAAGTAGACTGATGGGGCGGTAATTGACCTGCATTTGTCCTGCTTTTTGTAGAAAAGAAATACCTGGACAATCTTTCACATTGTCAGTTGTGCAGGATCAGAGAGACCTGGGCCTTTATGTGCACTAATATTTGAAGATGGAAGGCAGATTGAGAAAGCAGTTAAAATGGCATATAAGATTCTGAGCTTTACAAATAGAAATAAAGAGAAAGGAAGTTATTTTGAACTTGTCCTTGAGGTGTAGATTGGTTTGGTCTCAACTAGATTATGGTGTCCAAATCTGTGCACCGAACCTTTGGAAGGTTGTAAAGACTTGAGAGAGACTGCAGAAAAGATTTACGAGAATAGTTCCAGGGATGAGGGACTTCAGTCATGTGGACAGACTGGAGAAGCTGGGGTTGTTTTCCTTAGAGAAAAAAAGGCTAAGAGGAGGTTCAATATCATGACTGGTGTGGACAGAGTAGATAAAGAGAGACTATTCCCATTGCTGGAAAGTTTGAGAACCAGAGGACACTGATTTAAGATGATTGGCAAAAGAACCAAAGGTGACACGAGAAGAAACCTGTTTACACAGCAAGTGGTTATGATCTGGAATGCACTACCTGAAAGAGAGGTGGAGGCAGATTCAGTCATGGCTTTCAGAAGGCAATTGGATAAACAGCTGAAGGGAAAAGGAATTGCAGAACTGCAAGGAAAGGGCTGGCGTGCACAACCAGTTAAATTGCTGTTGCATGAAAGAACACATTTGACTTAGCAAAACTGAAATGTTTACAAAGAAAGCATTGCATAAAATTGTGACAACTGGCAGTAAGGCTGGTGGAAATGAAGTCTGTGTCTTATGTAAGATATGCGCATACACTCAAGATGTCACATTTCATTGTAAAAAAGGTATAAGAAACATTGAAACAAAATATTCCTCCCTACTCCACTGCTGCAGCTCTGCCAGACATGTGGCAGAATTCCTGTTTACACATATACTTGAGGATTCCATCATACTTCTGGTGAAATTATACCAGTGGATCAGGGGCAGCTTCAAGCAAATTCCCAGATGACGTGACAATTCAGGCCTTTGTTGATCTTTACCTTACCAAAATTAATAAACTTGAACAAAAGTAAAATACTGTAGATGCAGGAAATCTGAAATAAAAACATAAAATGCTGCAAATGCTTAGCAGGTCGGACCTCATCTGTTGAGAGAGAAATAGAGTTAATGGGCTGGATTTTCAAAGCCGGATCAGGAACCTGACATCCAGATGCGTTCCAGATCCTGACCCCACATCTCAGTTGCACTTCTCTTGCAATGCTATTTTTAAATGTAATAAGGTCATTTTTAAATGTAAATGCTCTAATTGGGCAGAAGGAGAGCTTGGTGTCCAATTAGTGGCACAAAGCACCTCCAGGAGGTGGGAGCTGCCTGCCTGATGCCAATGGCAAAAGCAGGCAGTAGCCATTTTGGGGCCTTCCATTGCCTTTGAATAGAGCAGGTGGCTCCTTAGGAGACCAGGAGCTGGAACATGGAAGAAAGTGACTATGCACGCAAAGTAAAGATACAGCACTCAGCTCAGTGCAAGTTGGCCCATCAAACTAATTTTCCACAATCAGAACCTTGTATATGGTACAGACTGCTGCCATTGTGCACAAGTGATGGAGCAAGTGAATGTTTAGGTTGGTGGATGGGGTGGCAATCAAACAAGTTGCTTTGTCCTGGGTGGTATTGAGCTTCTTGAGTGCTATTGGAGCTGCACTCATCCAGGCAAGTGCAGAGTATTCCATCACACTCCTGACCTGTGCTTTGGAGATGGTGGAGAGCTTTGGGGAGTCAGGAGGTGAGTTACTCGCCACAAAATTCCCAGCCTTGACCTGATCTTGTAGCCACAGTATTTATATGTGTTCTGGCACAGCCGATGGATTTGTTCAAACCCTAAAGGGAAACTTGAAACAACTGCCACGACTCGTTTTACAGTTTGTATAAATTTCAAGATGCATGCTTTGAATTCAGTAGAAATAAGACCAGCAAGTCTTATAGGTTTTTATAATAATAAATTAAACATTTATTAATAAGAGAAATGTTTTTAAATACATACATAGATCCACAAATTGCTACTATGATAACTTCTAAATCCCCTAATCAATTTAGCTCTCAGTTACACTTTCATTAAGGCAACAGTAAGACACATAGATTTTACGAGACCAAGGCAAAGTAAGCAATACCCTGAACAGTCGGATTCAAAGTGAGTTCTCTTAACTTCAGTCACTGGAGGCAGCAGTTTAGTACATACTTTTCACACTTGTTGGATCTTAAACTGCCTCCCTTACAAACAATCTTTTCTCCTTTATACATATTTTCCTCTTTGAATACAAATCTCCATGTCTTTTGAACTTTACCTCTCTACTAATAAAATATCTTTCACAATATCAATTTCACCTGTAATCTTTGGGAAAAATAAATAAACACACTATTTCTTACTACTTCTGCTGGCTGGGTATACGTTATACCCTCTCCTTTGAATTCAACCCACTATAGTTTGTTTAAAAATGCAAATGTTCCCTTTACACTTCACAACTCAAACGTCCCATGTTCACCTAATTAACATTTCAAACGTAACCTCTCTTCTTACACCAAAGCACCCAGACCAGCTACCTGTAATTCAATTAAGTTTCTTACACACACACACACACGTAGACACATCCCACTATTACTCCAGTTTACAATAAATTCCAATAACATTATGGAAATTATTATTGAAGAAGGGTCATATTATTCAGCCCATCAAGCCTGCTCCACCATTCAATGAGATGATGGTTGACCCGATAATCCTCAACTCCACTTTCCTGCTTTTCCCCCATAACCCTTGATTCCCTTACTGATTAAAAATTTGTCTATCTCAGCCTTGAATATACTTAATGACCCAGCCTCGATTGCCCTCTGTGTTAAAGAACTCCACAGATTCACTACCCTCTGAGAGAAGACATTCCTCCTCGTCTCTGACTTAAATGGGCGACCCCTTACTCTGAGATTATACCTTATGGCCCTAGACTCTCCCACAAGGGGAAACAACCTCTCAGCATCTACCCTGTCAAACCCCCTAAGAATCTTATATGTTTCAATAAGGTCGCCTCTCATTCTTCTAAACTCCAATGAGTACAAGCTTGACCTACTCAACCTCTTCTTATAAGAAAATCCCTCCATACCCGGGAGCAACCTAGTGAACCTCCTCTGGACTGCCTCCAATGCCAGTATATCTTTCCTTAGATAAGGGGACCAAAACTGTTCACAGTATTCTAGGTCTGGTCTAACTAGTGCTTTGTATAGTTTTAGCAAGACTTCCCTATTTTTATACTCCATTCCTTTTTAAATAAAGGCCAACATTACATCTGCCTTCCCTATTACCCGCTGAACTTGTATGTTAGCTTTTTGGGGTTCATGCACTAGGACTCCCAAACCCCTCTGCGCTGCAGCTTTCTGCAGTCTTTCTCCATTTAAATAATATTCAGCTCCTCTATTCTTCCTGCCAAAGTACATAACCTTGCATTTTCCCACATTATATTTCATCTGCCAAGTTTTTGCCCACTCACTTAACCTGTCTATATCCCTCTGTAGACTCTTTGTGTCATACTCACCACTTGCCTTCCCACCTATTTTTGTGTCAAATACCATTGAATGTCAAGGGGAAATGGTTAGATTCTCTCTTGTTGGAGATGGTCATTGCCTGGCACTTGTGTAGCGTGAATGTTACTTGCTACTTATCAGCCCACGTTGGAATGTTGTCCAGATCTTGCTGCCTATGGACATGGACTGCCTCAGTATCTGAGGAGTCGGGATTGGTATTGAACACTATGTGAACATCCTGACTTCTGACTCTACTCTGCAAACCACATAAAGTATCAGCCCAGGGGATCAATGGCAGAGGGAGGGAAGATCGCTTGTTGGGAATTGAATTTTGGGACAGTTCTACTGGGATAAACATACTGTGGTGGTGGTGGGGGCAGGAGTTAGGTGGGAGTGAGTCTTCCATTCTCCTCCTGCATCAAGAGGTGTGCCATGGAGAACTCCTGTAACCCTAAAGCCATCCTCCAAAAATTGTGTTACTGTTGAATAGCAAACAGACCATTAGTGCCCAAGGAACAAGGCCAAATCAGAAAACCCTTCCCCCAGCCCATCTCAGCATTGTGGCATTAACCCCACATAGATACAGGAGATGTTTACGTTCCAGCCTTTTAATTATTTCCATAATAGCTATCATGTACTCACTTCAATATTGCAATAAACAATGAATCATATTCCTCTTCACTCTGTTATTTATGGTTAATTCTCTGTAGCTGAATTCTTCACTGAGGAAAGATTCTATCAAAGGGCATCACGTTGTAAGCAATGTGTTAACTGCTTCACCAACTGAATACATGGTTTTTGTGTCAGAATTGGGATGAATGTTAGATTTATTTTAGTTCAATGGCAAGCTCCAAAATATTTCAGTCTCCATTACATGCTCATTTAAACAAGATATCTGAGTGAATGACTAAACCAACAGCACCTGTGAATGCACCTGAGACTTCAAGACTGACCTAAGAATAGGAGGGAATATAAACTGGCCCCAATGCTAAAACCACATGATGGGAGTTCAGTGCACTCTGCGCTCGATAAAACTGCATGCCTTCCACCATGTAATTTCCCACAGTCAGCATATCAATATTCACAGCAATCTCCTAAACTCAATTAGGTCTGTTGGTGGGCCCTCACTGTTGGTGGTGATTGACATTGGCTGCAGCTCTTAATGGACTGCAGCTATTATATAACTAGTTGCGTTTCTTGTTAACCAGTGAGGACTTCACTGGCTTGGAAGGTTTTGTTGCACAAAAATGCAGACGTTTGAAGAAAGTCCCAGAATACTTGCCTTTCCAGAGGCTGCATTCAAAGTTACACAACAGAAAGGGTAGGAAAGGATGATTGACCTATTTGGGTCTCCAGGACATCCTTATTCTTGAAGAATTGTGAAATCAGCTTGGGAGCAGATGACCCTATGAATTAAGGCTGTGTATGACACCCATGAAAGGGATCAGAAAAGTAAAATGTTTAACATTCTTTGGAAATGTGTTACAGTACGGCTAGGCAGTCTTTCCTTTACCAAGCAGATAGGCACATCGCAGGTATCCCCTTCAACATGTTCCTCCATCAGTGAAGCTCTATGCCAAAGCCTCTTGAAACGTTAGGTGGAATTTGTTGAAAAAATAATGATGTGTCAAAGATGCAGGCTATTACTGATGTACAAATTGATTAGCAGACTGTGGGAAGGAAACTATAATCTGAATTGTTAATCGCTACAAATAGTGGATGATTTATGTTACTTTGCCATCAGCTTCATGGAAACAGAATCTCACCCTTAACCTCCTCAGGACTTTCATGAAGTCGCTACATTTGCAAATTAATTGTCCAGTAAATTTGTCATAGAAAGTTAAACTTCGTAATTAACAGCATAAGCACTCTTACTCTTAATTGTTAATGACTGCCAATCAATCTCGCCAGCCCTGAAAATGAACATCTAGACGTATGGAGTGTCATTCCTTCAGGTATTGAATTGCTGGAGATTTTAAAAATGTCAAATTTTAATTTTTTTGCTGCTTCTAACTTTTCCTTTCTGTCTCTTTACTCCGCCCTCTTAGTCCAATTTATCTTTTACTCTCTTTATTTCTCTTTCTGTTGATGTTGAATTATTCATTGTAATTCACCCTCCTTTTCAATCCTTCCTCTTTTATTTCTCAATTTTTCAATCTCCTCTCTTAAGAAAATAAATTGTTTGTCCTGGCAATCTCCAAAGTCCAAGTCGCCCTATTTCCCCATTAGCATGCAGTCAACAGTTCCAACTTCTGGCAACTTACAGGATGTAGCGCGGTGGTGAGCAAGCCCTTGGGGTTGAGACTTCCGGCTTCTGACTTCACAGTGGGGCTGGAAGTCAGGTCCAGCCTATTGTGGGGTGCTCGGACCCCACCAGGGGAGATCATCAGCCCGGGAGGATGCTGGGTGGGGGTTTTGGTTAGCCCTGGGGGCTCCCCTTGGGACAAGAGCCGTAGTCCTCTGCAAGTTGTGGGTGGGACGTGCAGTTCAAGGCTGGTGTGTCACCATGTTGAAAAGCCAAGGCCATGAGCAGGGCAGACTGAGGCCTCTGATGGTGGCTGGAGCACCATGAATTGACAGTGGAACAGGCAAACAGCTGCTGGAGACCTAGGCACACTGCCTGGTTAGCACCCCTGAGTTCGAGAGGCCATGAGGTGAGGAAAACCCTCTCTGTGTCTAGGAGGCAAGGTACTTAGGCTCACGTGGTCACTGGAAGTTTTCAATTGACGGAGCTCCTATTGCTCTTTGCTATCCAGCTGATTAGAGATCAAGAGTTAAGCTGTTGATGGTATCTGGGTGGATCTACAGCACTGGCCATGAATATTCATTGTAATTGGTTTGTTCCTTGAAGTTACGCTTTTGCATTAATGTTTATAAAGATTGATGCCAGTGGAATAAAGGATCCCTGTTTTACAACCTTTGTGCAGTCTGTATGCTTGAATCACATGTTACAAAGGCATAATAGTTTTGAGCTGAAGGGTGCAGGAAAATGTCTAACTAATTGGGTATACTATGAGATGCTTTGTTCCAGAAAATTCCATCCAATTAGCTCTCTTTCTATATGCTTGCAGATACTACAGTACTGCACACTTTATTACTTCTACGTAACATTTGTTGCATTTGCAGTTGGAAAGAGGAGCTCACCTGGTGAAATAACAATGAATTCTAACTGCTTTCTATAGGTCCATTTACTCAAAACAAGGTGGGCTGCATGACATCCTTTTAATTCTATGTGCTCCTCAAACTTCCAATTATCTCAGCACTACTTGTCTGCTTACAGGTCAAGGTGGCACATAAGAGATAGGATATCTGAACAGGAAGAAGAGGAGAAAAAATATTGGTCCAGATAAATCTGGAAGTTTCCTTGAAACCAAAGGCTAGTATGATCCTTGTTTAGTTTTACCTTTTCTACTCACTCACAAACTGATTCACTCACTCATTTGCCCAATGATATAAACATGATACAGATATCAGCTATATACGCAAGCACCCTGCCAGGACTGTCTTGACTTGTTTTTCTAGGTCATCCAGAAGAATCAGCATAGCCAGCAATCTAGCATCTCAAGCAGCCTGGTGAAGGACACCAGCCACAGCAAACAGCTGCAAAAATACATCCACTCCAGTGGGTTTAGATATCACATTTGAGGAATGCACAACAGGTGAATCACAGAGCAAGAATGAGCAAGAGCTTGTAGCAGTGATTGAGAAAGAAGCCAGTGATCGGAGGGCAGCACAAATCCACCCTCAGCAGCAGAGCTGTAAACCTCATTGAGTGGCTATTTAAAAGAAGCATGCTATCTGAGCAAAATTGCATTTGGCAGCAGTTTATTTCAATTGTGTCCAGAGGGTTTTCTTCTGATGATGCAAAATAAGGTATTAGTAGATCAAAGGACTGGCATCTTTGATGGATGATTTATTGTGGAAGACAATTCTGATGAAAGTGCATTGTGCCACTGTATCATTACTATTTGGACAGGTCTTAAATGTGCTTATGAATGTTGCACTTAGCTGAAAAGTCTGGGAAATGATGCATGTTGCATGCAAAATTTGTTCAGCAGAGATATATTTTGCCTGTTTGTCACAGTATTGCTCAGGTTTTGGTTGGAACTGGGCCTTCTCCTCCTCCAACTGCTTCATGTTTTAGACCCCTCTAGGTGGCAAAGAAAAAAGACTATGATAATCTTTGAGAGATGATGAGGCTGTTATGTGCAATGTTATTGATCTGACCATACATCTGAATTACAGTTTCAAGATGCCTCTAATGTGTTCAGTAAAGATCTTTGTAGCTGCATGGACCTTTTTGTCTTTGTTTAACTGCTGTTTGCGACTTTCTGAATTGTGCATGAGCCACTGTTGGGCAGTGTTCAAAATAGACAGGGATCTGATAATATAGATCTCTGCTTGAGGTCTCAGTCACTGTTTTCCCAGGCTATGCTGATGACAATAACCATACAGAACAAAAAAAAAATTGTAAGCTTTCACTCAATTTCTTCACATGGTGTTGATATAAATGCATATAATATTTGCCAATCATTTTACAAAAGCATTCAGCAGTTGCTGGATCAAGGTAGCACTACAGGAGTTTTCTTGGGTAGGTATGATGATATGTCTGGTCCCTCAATTAGTTTTTCCTGTGAATGTAAAAGTTACAACAATTGCAGTATCCCCATTGCAACAAGAGTAGGCCATTCAATCCTTGGTTGATCAGTACCTCAACTCCATTTCTCCATCGTATATTTTGGGTTTTACTCATTGTCATAGAAATCTGGATGTCTCATGTAAAATTCAGGCAGATGGTTTTACATTCACCTTTTGGAATTTTTGGTAACATCATGGCATTAAGCCACACTTCATCCTGACTTGGAACTATATCACCATCTCTTCACTGTTGCTGGATCAAAATTCTGGAACATACTTCCTAACATCACCATGGGTGCACCTGTACCAGATGGACTGCAGTGGTTCCAGAAGGCAGCTCACCACCACCTTCCAAGGGCAATTAGGGATGGGCAACAAATGATGGCCTTGCCAGCGATGCCCACATCAATCCCATGAAAGAATTTTAAAAAGTGCTACTTTCCAGAAAAGGCTACCAATTGAACTATTGGTTTGGTTCATGCCAGTCAAGGCACAAATGAGTTTGTAAGTATCAGGTTTTTTACTATTCTTAATTGCTCAGGTGTTGAAATATTTCTGAAGACAAATGGTGTCTTTACATGATATTTGCATATCAAAACTATTTTATTTTCAGTGAGAGAAATTGGGGTTATCCTTTGCATAGTTTCCAGTATTGTGGTAGATTTGATGTATCCTGGGTGAACTTTCTACACTTGATGAAATGACATGGATTATGTACTTATACTCGCTTGGTAATACAGAACTTGAGTATTTCTGAAAGAAGAGACAAGCTGTTGAAGCTTTTTGTCTAGCACTCATCAGGTCAGATGCAAGAATACCAAATATCAAAGGGAACAAAAATGTATCATTAGATGTGATTCTGTGATTGGACAACACTAACTGAATAATCCCAATTGTGCTAACAACCAATTTAGGATTATCAGTCAGGCTAGCAGTATGGGCTCATTTATGCGTGCTAGAAGTTACATATTCACACACAGGACCCAGTCCTTTGCAAATATAAAGAACATGCTCATGCATTGCACCTTTTCCAACTAAACAAAAGCCTGGGGGACAGCCATTCCCTAGTTCATTCTCCATGGCCATGCCTTGGCCAATCAGAAAGCACTTGCTAACTAATCAGCACCCTCTTTTCATGGAGTATAAGTTGTTCCGTTTGAGATTTGGTATTCTTGTGATTCTGTCCTGATGTGTGCAAGATGAAAAGCTTTGACAGCATATCTCTTTTTCAACTATGTACTTAATATAATTTCATATGAGTTCTCAGCACATCTTGGATCTGACATTGTGCTTACTCAGGGGCCACAACCATGGGAAATCGGATGACAGCAGTCCATTTTTAGCAATTTAGTAAGGTTGTATCCCCTAATAGTTAAGGGCCTGTGTAAAAATTATTCAGTAATTGCAAAAAGCACACATAGCAAATCTGTTATTTGGCGGAGGCAGGGTGGGGGTGGTGGGGAGAAGGATTGGAGTCGGGCTACCAAAAACAAATGCAGAGGCTGGCAATAGATTCTGTGGGAAATTGATGGCTCAGTGCAGCACCCACCCCTCTGTTTAATGAATGATGAGTTGGACAAGCAGGAAGTGAAGGCAAAGAGAGCACCCACCCACCCTCCCTAGAGAACAGCAGTGTGGCTTACCTGGCAGAAAGTGCTTTATGCACTATCGCCAACTCCTGAGAACTGGTGGAGAAAGTTTGGCACTCGTTAAGGAAGCTGCCAATGTACGCCTAGCCAATGATACCATTTACTAGGTATATGGCTGTTTTATGCATGCTACAAAATGTGGCTGGGTAACCTGTCACACATGTTCTTCTGGTCAATGCCAATGTCTCCACCCAGACTTGCAACTTTCATTTCTGCCCATGATATTCAACGTTGTAAGATCATGGGACGTGTGATCCAAAAAGTTGGTGTTACCACATTCAGCCTTATATTAGGACCTGGTGGCACAGGTATGTCTGGTCAGACTAGAAGCTGTGTGGATCACTTGAGGTCCAGGCTGATGTCATGGCCTGAACCCCTGAAGATTTTGTATGAATTCCAAGTGTATTTATATTTTGAAATGCTCCTTTATATGAGGGCCACCAAGGACAACTATAGCTGGAAAGTCCTGAAGCAACATGACCCAAGGTGGTGTGCACTGGATTTTCCATCCTTGCTGCAATGTTTTGTGCCCATGATGTGCCCAACAATAGTAGGTAAATGAAGAGACCTTCCCTGGACCTTGTAAACTTTGGAATGGTCAGTGGCAGAGATCCAAGGTGAGCGTACTTACTCTGGGAAATATTTTCCCACCCTGCAGATTTTACAACCATGACTTTGTCTTAGAAAGGCATTGGCTTTTATATGATTAATGCGATTTGGAAATATAACAGCAGGTAACACTTATAAATTAGGATGCAAATGAATAAGCACCCATTTACATTACGTTCAATGTTTACAATGCTCAACTATAGGCACTCTGCTAAAAAAAATGTCCAATTGTTAAGTGGATCAGCAAAAATGAAAAAAAAAAATCAATATTACATTGTTTTGGCATGCAGACACATACCAGTTCCAATCCCTGGTACAAATATGTACTGTCAATGTGGTTAGAACGTAGATAAAACAGAAACAGGCAGAATGGAAGTTCTCTTTCTAGTTGTGATGCGTGTAGGTTAGTCTCTGAGCATTGATTTTCAATTGAAGTACAAGACTGCCATCAAGTTTGGTAAAAATGGCAGGAAGTTGGAAACTGCAACCAATGGGACCATAGGGACCCATACAATGGGAGCCATACATTCATACCAGTTTGATACAAAGGGATTGTATATCAGAAAATTTCATGAAGAAATAACCTGTTATTCTGGGAACAAAAATATAAAATGGATTACAGATTCCACCCTACATAGGTTAGTAAAGCCTTTCATAAAATAAGAGTAATTTTGTTCAAAGCGTTTCCAAAACATAAATGCCCGATGGAGATTATCTGCTGTGCGGGCCAAATGACTGCATTTTAGTTAATGGCTGTGCTTTTCAGCAGATTTCTTTGCAGTCTTTCAAAAGGGGGAAAATAAAATAAGATTTAAATTCGCTTGCAGCGGAACAGCTGGGGCCCATTTCAAAAAAATACAGAATCATCACCTTGATCCACAGGCTAGGGACACAGCATTTTGAAGTGACTTATTTCACTTATTGGACTTCCTTGGTTCTACCTCACATTTTCTTGACTTCTTCACTGGCCCTTTTCATCACACTGCTTGTCTGACAATCAGTATTGGTTGAGAAAATTTTCCTGCAACTCAGTATTGGGAAGACTGAAGCCTTTATTTTCAGTCTCACCGTGAACTTTGCTCCTTACTCACTGATTCTATTCCTCTCCTTGGTCACTGTCTGAGATTGAATCAGAATGTTCACAATCAAATTGGTGTTGCATTTGACCCTGAGATGAGCTTCAGATCACAAATCTGCATCATCACCAACACTGCTTATTTCCATCTCTGTAACATCGCATGAATCCCAACCTGCCTCAGCTCACCTGCTGCTTAAGTCCTCAACCATGCCTTTGTTACCTCTACACTTGTCTATTCCAAAGCTCTTCTGGCTGGTCTCTCATCTTCCACCCTACATAAACATGAACTCATCCAAACTCTTTGCTCCATATCTTGACTCCCCCCAAGCCCTGATCCCCATTACCCTTGAATTCACATTCATACATTGGCTCCTGGCCCAGCAATGCCACAATTTAAAATTTATGTCCTTGTTTTCAAATCCCTCTATGACCTCATTGTTCCCCATCTTTGTAACTCGCCCAGCCCTCCAAACTCCCTTATGCTCCTCTAATTCTGGCCTCTTGTGCATCTTGATTTTAATCACTCAATTGTTGGCAACCATGCATTCAGCTGTCTGGGCCCTAAGCTCTGGGTTGCCCTCCCTAAACTTCTCTGGCTCTCTTTCCTCATTTAAGATGCTCCTTAAAATTTACCTGTTTGATTAAGTTTTTAGTTATCTCTCCAAATATTTCTTTATGTGCCTCAGTATCAAGTTTTGTTTGCAGTACCCCTATGAGGCACCTAGGGACTTCTTCCATGTATAAGGCACTATATAAATTCAAGTTATTGTTAACTTCTTATCCAAAGGATGCTACCTCTAACAAACTACAAACCCTAGCAACCATACCCTCCTTCAACCACTGCGTTGGCAGCTTCCCATTTATTCATCCCATCTGTATATTTTCCTTTTGCAGGTTCCTTTACTGTCATTTTCCTTCAGAAGCTCCAAGCTCCTGGATTAGTATTCTAGATTTAACTTGACAGATGTTTGAGGATCAAAAACTATTGCTACAAACTTCTCTCAATAAACACATCAGGGCCTGGTTGACATTGACTCAAAGTTCCCTCAACAGCTGCTCTGAGCTCCTGATAATTGTGATTCAACCCCTACAGATAGTCTTGGTTTAATCCAGACAGATGCTCCACATTCTGGATGACAAACATATTTTGCTCCAATGGGCACTCCAGAATTAATGAAACAGTCAACAATTGCTGCACCATTCTACTTTTGGAACAATTGCTTCAGTGATGTAATTACACTACAAAGTCATACAGCATTTTACTATTTCCAAAACAAGATGCTTCAATCTTGTTCAATTTTGTTTAAATGCCCAGATATATGTTTAGAGGAATAATCTGCACTCTGAAAAATAAATACTCCGACTTCAAAGGAGTCTGCAAAGTCCACTAATTATATTATCTCCTTGACTGCATAAAACAGACTAGCATGTCTGTGTCATAACTATAATGGACAATGCCCAAAGCACCTTCTCAAATTGGCAAATTGGCCACCATATAGCATGTCAATGGTTGTAAATGATTCTCTGGCAATTTGAGATATGTGAACTGATTACAAGGCACTGTGCTTTTTTATTAAGATTTATGTTACAGCACCTGTGGAGTTTTGCATACCCTGCTAGGAACAATACTAAGCAGGGAGTATTGATGTGACTAAGAATAAAGTGGACAAGTAGAACTGTGTGCCTTGATTTTAATAGACCTCTTTCCATACAGTAAACAAATTATCATGGAGTCAATTCTCCCCCTCCTCACAACTTCGTTCAAATAATGCCAGCTGTAAATTGTGAGCCCTATTGCAGCACAAAATTCAACGTTTTATTTGTTTTCTTTTAATTTTATTGTAACAAAAATTAGAAAAAATTGGTTGTTTATCAACAGAGCACATTTATCAATGGCATTTGGTTCCTAATTTTCATCCACCGCAGTTGATGTGCTTTGAAAATTTGAGGTCATCCAAAAGTCTGCTACCCTTGCCCTTACTCACACCACGTCCCATTCACCTATCTCTCCTGTGCTCGTTGACCTACTTTAGCTCCCAGTCAAGCAACGTCTTGGTTTTAAAATTCTTATCCTTGTTTTCAAATCCCTCCAAATTCTTTCCCATCCCTATCTTTGTAATTTCCTCCAGCCCTACAACCCTCCGAGATACCCACCCTCCTCTAATTCTGGTCACCTGAGCACCCCTGATTTTAATTCCTCCACCATTGGTGGCCGTGCCTTAGGTTGCTTCGGCCCTAAGCTCTGGAATACCTTCCCTACAACTCTCTACTTCTCCACCTTTCGATCTTGCTTTCCTCCTTTAAGACACTCTTTAAAACCTACCTCTTTGACCAAGCTTTTGGACATCTGACCTAATTCTCCCTTACGTGACTGGGTGTCATAATTTGTTTTATAGTGCTCCTGTGAAGCGCCTTGGGGCGTTTCATTACTTTAAAGACATTATATAAATATGGGTAGTTGTTATATTCTCTCGAACAGTCTAGAACACTGGCAACATAAAAATTGATGTCTGTGAGATAGTTCTCAATATTCTCCAGTGCAAGTGCAAAACTTTACACAGCATTTATGATAGTGATTAATTTACACTATTACAGCTAAAAAGAAATTCGGCTCAGGGACTATATCATTTGCCTGTACTCACTGGTTTCAGATGAAGATTTGAGAAGTATTAATTACCTCAAATTGAGGCTGAGCTTTGTCTTTGTTTAGGTTTTATCAATTTAAGAGGTAACTTAAGCTGCTCTTTTTTTGGTCCAATTTTCATTTGGATTCTATGAACCAGGTTCCAGCATTTAAAATGCTAAAATCTTTATCCTACTAGGAGACCCAGTTTGTTTTGTGGGTATACAACTCTGCTGATGGAAATGGTGGATGGATTTAGCAGTGTAAATACTGGAACTGCAACATGAATGTTACATCCAAATCAAAATGGAGCCAGAATGAGTGCAGCAGATTACTGATCTCATGTTCACCAGCAACAATTTTCATGTATATATCACCTTTAATTCAACTGGAGGCATTTCAGATGTATCAGAAAAAGGATGGACACTGAGACAACAGAGAGATTGTTGGGATTAGGGTAAGGGTGAGTGAGGGGAGATACACAACGTACTGAAGTCAGAGAAATGGTGGGCTGAATAGTGCAGTGTGATAGAGTGTGGGTAAAATGACATATTACCCGCTGGCCGCGATGGCGGGTTTTCACGCTGTATCGTCCCAAAGCTGCCATATTATTTATGCATTTCCAGGAAACACGTCGTTTCAATGGTGGGTGGGCTCTTATTCGCCCGCCTGCCATCACCTCGCCTCTTCATCACGCTGGGCGTCATATTTAACATCCAGCCATGCACACACATCTCAGTGCTTCCAGCCCACGACTATTGCAGGAAAGATATCCATGAAAGGCAAGAAGACTGTAGGTTTAGCGACGTGTCACTGGAACGCCTTTTGGATGCTGTGGAGGCCCGCTGTGATGTCCTTTACACCTGCGGTGGTGCAGGGTGGGCAGTGGCATCACCAATCCATCATGGGAGGTGGTGGCAGCAGTGATCAATGGCCAATGCCCTGCAAAAGAGGACAGACATCCAGTGCCACTACAGGATGAATGGTCTCATCTGTTCTGCCAGGATAACTCACTCTTCTCATCAGTCACAAACCCTCACACATCCACAGGGATCTCACACCTCAAGGGACAACAGCACTAACTCTCACACACACCCTCACATCTCCATCAGGCTCATACCTCTCAAGATTGCATCCTCATTCCTGCCTATGTCATGCATCCTGCACACACTCTCTCCATCTGTTTTCATGGAAGACAGGCATGCTCACATCAGCAGGGAGAAGTCCCAGACCAGGGTGGAGTGGCCCACATTAGGCCCCTCACTCACTTTGAGGAGCGTGCCATCGCGCTGATTGGTGAGGATGTGGACCGTGCATGCGACGATGGTGAGGTCGGCGGTGAACACCCAACTGAGGATCCTGCACCACATCATCCCTCACTCAATGCAAATGTGAGTGCTCTCTCTCCTGCTTTTGACTCTGCTGCCATGCACTACTTATCTTTACTTTGGTTCACAGGGAGCTCTGCCAAGGGACCAATACCCTCAGCCAGCCAGTCCCTCAGCTCCATCCACGTCCTTGTCTGCAGCCAAGAGGACACCTCCTCCTGTGAAGAGGTGGAAATAAGCAGCCCGATGAACCTGTCACCGCAGAGGGAGCACCGGCCCATGAGTGATTATGGAGGGAAAAGCGTGTGTGTGGCAGGACCTTTCAGAGCCTCGTGCAAGCACTCTTCCGTGTACGCGGATCCTTCACGTTTCACACTCATCTCATTGTCCTGAGCATTTTGAACATTGCCTGCTGAGGTTCGCTTTCAGATATCCATCTGAACTGACCTGCATCTCTACGCCCACCCATTGATCACATTCCCATGCAGCACATGATCTCACCCACCACAACTCTCGTTTCACTTTCGATTTAGCAAACAAGGCCTTGTTTCACTGCATTGTGCGCTCCTCCATCCTTTACCCTCCCCCGGTCACCCATTTCCTTTCCCCCATCACAGTTGACACCCCCGCCCCCCGGGCATCACCTTCCACCTCTCCTCTGTTACCTATCAGCCACAACCCTTTTCCTTTTAGGAATGTCTACATGAATTCCCTTCCTTCCTGAAAATCCCTCTCCATCCACATTCACCTTCCCGGCCTCCTCCTTCCCAACCCCAGGGTCTGTGTCTGCCTCCGGGTCCACACAAACCACCCTCAACCCCTCCTTCTATCGCTACCGTCGAACCCTCACCCTCCCACTCTACCACTTCACTCTGCCCTCAGTCATTCTCGCCCTTCCTCCATAACATGCCAACCCTCAGTTCGCTCCCCAGGAGGCAGACATGGACCTATCCGACCTCTCCCGTGGATGTTCACCTGCACATCCCCCCACTGCACCCCTTCCCCAATCCGCATCCCTTCCCCCCACCCTCGCACCCCTTTCCCCCTCCGCAGCCCTTTCCCCCGGAACCCATTCCTCCCCCTGGACACCCTCCCTTCTCTGCACCCTTTCTTCCCCCTGTACACCCTCCCTTCTCCACACCTCTTCCTCCCCCGGACACCTTCCCCTCTCCGCACTCCTTCCCTTGCATCTTCCACCCCCACTTACACCTCCTCCCCAGTTGCTGGCTTCGCCCTCATTACTCCCTCCTCCCTGTCAAACCTCCTCCCTCCAACCTTAATTTCCCCCCCCAACCTCATCTCATCCTGATGCCTTCATTCCGCCGCTCCAAACCTCACCCCATCCTGACACCTTCATTCCCCCCATCCCAAACTCACCCCACCCGACACCTATTCCTTTCCCAGCCAATCCTAGCCCTTCCTCTCCTACCCCCTCAATCATCACCCATTGTGACCATCAATGGTGACTTTCCAACTTTCGTGAGCTGCTTCACAGCAGAGCCGTGTCCATGAGAGTCCACCCAGCATGCCATGGATGTTCCTCCAGTGTGCCGTTGCTGTCGGGCTCCAGCATCTTCTGCTCCTCGGATGTCCACGATGTGGGCAAAGCCCTGGCGGGTAAGTCCCGACTTTGTTTTTATTCATTCGCTGGATGTGGGCTTCACTGGCTGGGCCAGCATTAATTGCCCATCCCTAGTTGCCCTGGTGGTGGTGAGGTGCCTTCTTGAACCACTGCATTCCATGTGGTGTAGGTACACCAACAGTGTTGTTAGGAAGGGAGTTCCAGAATTTTGACCCAGCGACAGTGAGGGAACAGTGATATATTTCCAAATCAGGATGGAATGTGACTTGGAGGGGAAATTCCAGGTGGTGGTATTCCCATCTATCTGCTGCCCTTGTCCTTCTAGATGGCAGTGGTTGAGGGTTTGGAAGGTGCTGTCGAAGGAGCCTTGGTGAATTCCTGCAGTACGTCTTGTGGATGGTACACACTGCTGCTACTGTGCGTTGGTGGTGGAGGGAGTGAATGTTTGTGGATGTAGTGCCAATCAAGCGGGCTGCTTTGTCCTGGGCAGTGTCAAGCTTCTTGAGTGTTGTGGGAGCTGCACTCATCCAGGCAAGTGGAGTGTATTCCATCACACTCTTGACTTGTTCTTTGTAGATGGTGGACACGCTTTTGGGAGTCAGGAAGTGAGTTATTCTTGTAGCCACAGTGTTTATATGGCTAGTCCACTTCAGTTTATGGTCAATGGTAACCCCCAGGATGTTGATAGTGGGGTATTCAGTGATGGTAATGCCATTGAAAATCAAGAGGCGATGGTTAGATTCTCTCTTGTTGGAGATGGTCATTGCCTGGCACTTGTCTGGTGTGAATGTTACTTGCCACTTGTCAGCCCAAGCCTGGATATTGTCCAGGTCTTGCTGCATTTGGACATGGACTGCTTCAGTAACTGAGGAGTCGTGAATGGTGCTGAACATTCTGCAATCATCAGCGAACATCCCCACTTCTGACCTTATGATGGAAGAAAGGTCATTGATGAAGATGGCTGGGCCTAGGACACTACCCTGAGGAACTCCTGCAGAGGTGTCCTGGAGTTGAGATGATTGACCTCCAACAACCACAACCATCTTCCTTTGTGCTAGGTATGACTCAAACCAGCGGAGAGTTTTCCCCCTGATTCCCATTGCCTCCAGTTTTGCCAGGGCTCCTTGATACCACACTCGGTCAAATGCCACCTTGATGTCAAGGGCAGTCACTCTCACCTCACCCCTGGAGTTCAGCTCTTTTGTCCATATTTGAACCAAGGCTGCAATGAGGTCAGGAGCTGAGTTGCCCTGGCAGAACCCAACTGGGTGTCAGTGAGCAGGTTATTGCTAAGCAAGTGCCGCTTGCTAGCACCGTTGATGACCCCTTCCATTACTTCGCTGATGACGGAGAGTAGACTGATGGGGGGGTAATTGGCCGAGTTGGATTTGTCCTGCTTTTTGTACAGGACATACCTGGGTAATTTTCCACACAGCCGGGTAGATGCCAGTGTTGTATCTGTACTGGAACAGTTTGGCTAGGGGCGTGGCAAGTTCTGGAGCACAAGTCTTAAGTACTATTGTCGGAATATTGTCAGGGCCCATAACCTTTGCAGTATCCAGTGCCTTCAGCCGCTTCTTGATATCATGTGGAGTGAATCGAATTGGCTGAAGACTGGCATCTGTGATGCTGGGGACATCCGAAGGAGGCTGAGATGGATAATCCACTGGGCACATCTGGCTGAAGATTGTTGAAAATGCTTCAGCCTTATCTTTTGCACTGCTGTGCTGGGCTCCTCCATCATTGAAGATGGGGATATTTGTGGAGGCTCCTCCAGTGAATTGTTTAATTGTCCACCACCATTCATAACTGGATGTGGCAGGACTGGAGCTTAGCCCTGATCCGTTGGTTGTGGGTTCGCTTAACTCTGTCTATCACTTGCTGCTTATGCTTTTTGGCATGCAAGTAGTCCTGTGTTATAGTTTCACCAGGTTGACACCTCATTTTTAGGTCTGCCTTATGCTGCTTCTGGCATGCCCTCCTACCCTCTTCATTGAACCAGGGCTGGTCCACTGGCTTGGTGGTAATGGTAGAGTGTGGGATATACCAGACCATGAAGTTGAGAACAATTCTCCTGCTGCTGATGGCCCACAGTGCCTAATGGATGCCGAGTCTTGAGTTGCTAGACATGTTTGAAATCTATCCCATTTAGCATGGTGGTAGTGCCACACAACATGATGGAGGGTATCTCAATGTGAAGGCAGGACTTCATCTCCACAACACTGTCTGGTGGTCACTCCTACCGATACTGTCGTGGACAGATGCATCTGTGGCAGGCAGGTTGGGTGAGGATGAGGTCAAGCATGTCTTTCCTTCTGTTGGTTCCCTCACCACCTGCCACAGATTCAGTCTAACAGTTATGTCATTTAGGACTCAGACAGTAGTGGTGCTATTGAGCCATGCTTGTTAGGCTATTTCAAAGGGCATTTTAAGAGTCAGCCACATTGCTGTGGGTCTGGAGTCACATGTAGGCCAGACCAGAAAGGGACAGCAGATTTCTTTCCCTAAAGGGCATTAGTGAACCAAATGGGTTTTTACAACAATCGACAAGGATTGCATGGTCACCATTAGATTCTAATTCCAGATATTTATTGAATTCAAATCCACCATCTGCCATGGTGGGATTCAAACCCAGATCCCCAGCGCATTACCCTGGGTCTCTGGATTACTAGTCCAGCGACAACACCACTACACCATCGCCTCCGCCTACGTCATAGTTGTCAAAATGTGTTCTACACTGGTGTGGTTTCCTGCTGACATGGGCGGACGATCCAGTGGTGGGGGGCCGGCGGGGGACAATTCCGGTGGGGAGGCCTAATAATGATATGCTGATGTATTACAATGAGGTTCCCGATGTCTGATGGTGGAGAACGTGGCGATCACAAACTGGTTTCATGCCATCATGAAACCGATCGTGCCATACTGTCCACTCATGCCACCGAACACGCCTGACGGCGGCGGGCATGGAAAATCCTTGCTAGTGAATTCAGTGAGGTGGATGGGATTGTATCACTGGAGAAGGAGGGAGCCCATGAAAGGATTTTAGCAGAAGGCAAAATGGCAAGGAGGTTTGTCAGTGCATGACGGTGTAACTGATCACTGAAGTGTGGGTGATGTGATCATATCATAATCCTTAAAGCTGGCATAGCAAATAGATAGAAAGTTTTATGTGCTTGTGAAGGAAAGTAAAAGGGATGCTTTCTCTCAAAATTAAATTATGGCAGATTATTCTGCATTGAGTGTATTCAATGGCCGGAATAATTTCTCCTCTTATAGTCTTCTCTCAACTTGTTTCACACATCATTAATAAGCAACTTAAAGCTATCTTCAACATATAAAATGTTCATGTGTTGTTTCTGTCCTTTCTGAGTGTGAGTACTAAAATACTGTAGCAAGCAATAAGCTGAAGTGGATCACCTTTGACTTGGTGTTTTTTCTTATTTGGTTGGCAATTGATTTTTGTAAGAAGCTTGTAAAATGCTGGCAACTTTGTGATTAAGGCTTAGAGACATCAGGTGTCAAATAAGCAAAAGACAGGAGAATAAAAAATTGTGCTGTCAACACTCAAAGACCAGCTACATCTTTTTAAGTATTAAACACTCCAGAGTGTCTCACTTATTGGTCCATTTGTTTCATTTAAACTCATGCAAATTTACTAATGAGACCACTAACATAAACTGCAAAGTCAATGCCACCGATTTTCATCTTCAGACCTAAGTCAAGTGGTGCAAATCCTGTCCCAAAAAGTCGAGAAAATAATCGCTTAATACTCTGGTATAAGCTTATTTGCATAATTATTCACAGCATCAAGTGTAGGCTCAGATGGGCCTCGAGGTGACTGGACGGTGAGAGAAAAATTGCATTTAGTTAAAGGAACAAGCAGTTAAAGGCGGTTGTCACAATGGGAGGGTGTGGGGACAGAAAAAGCCATGAAGCTTTTGGAAAGCTTTGATAAAGTATCTCAACTCACCAACAGCTTTTGCCAAGGTTGAAGAGTCAGTGAATTAAGAAGTGGCAGGCAAAAATGAATGGAGGGAGATTCAGGCCTGATACTGCAGACAAGTGAAAGAACAGACTGGGACCTGATTCCCTGTTTGATGGTTACTGAAGTTGAGATGATGGTCCATGAAATCCTTGCAAAGACGTTTTCCCTACATGCTGCGTATGGCACCACCCCCTCAGTCGCACAGTTACAGGAGGTGCAGTGAAGTTTCTGGCTGCAGTTGACTGTTACTGTCCCTCTGCCAGTCCTCTGTTATATGGTAGCTGCAGGTGAACCAGTTGGACCAGCTCTGCGACTGCCTTTCTGCTTAACCTGGTCTCAATTGTAACCTAACCCACCTAGCAGGGTTGGAAGGGATTTGGGATGAAGTCAATGAAGCTTTGAATGACAAAATGACATTTGACCCGAATCTGTCCATCAAGCAGGTAATACTAAAATCAAGACTTAAAAAGATAAATCTCCATAGACATTGACAGGTAAGTTTGCTGTGCTTGCAGAAATAGTTGGTAGCTGCATGCCTGCCATGTCTACTTTCAAGTAGTACTACGTGAAGTATTTCATGATGCACTTGGTTGCTCCTGAAGAACCAGCCAGCATAATAGTCATTATTCCTGTGTTATAATGATACCATGCAGTGTCATGGTGCAGCTTCATTGGGAAGAGGAGACTCCACTAACACTATACTTGCCACACTGAAGTCATTTTCCCTCTGTGTGCTGGAGATGGGAGTGTGGTGCCACCAGAGACTGGGAGATGTCACAGAGGGTGAAATTTTCCTGGCGCTGAGAAGGTGACATTGACAGCAGGACTGGGGGAATGTGGAACGGAAAGGCATTGTATGGATGGGAGGACGAGTTCCTGCCTCTGGCTGGTAGCCGCTTTGCATATTTGAGTGCCCAGTTGTGGGGTGATTTGGCATAGCACTGGGCTGTTCTCAGTGGCGGAAGGGCTTCTCCTGAAGCCAAGCCCGGTGGGTGGCTGGAGGCAGTTTGCTGACGATGGTTTGGTGGGGGCTTACTGCTACACTTAACCCTTGAGCTGGATCTGCAGGGATCAGCACATCACAGCTGCAGCTTCAGGCCAAGCTGTGGTGGGATTTTCCATGCACAGCGATCGCCTGGCAGCTGTGGCCACCGCTAATTTTTACAGAATTGAAAAGTCTTCAAAAGGTGCCTCAAGACAGAGGCCATGACTCTAGAAACCCCCTTTATGGTGTGGCCTCGGAAGTAGCAACACCTCTAGTCTCTTGACATTTGGAGTTTCTATTTTGGGTGACCTTTGTAAGGTCGACTCGTTGGAACCTGGTTGGCAAGCCAGCAGGTAGTGCTCACTCACTTATCATCCATCAAAAGCTGTTGTCTAAGCAGCATCTATAGCTGAGACATTCATATTGCAGGGTGAATGCCTATGGAGTTCTTAGCAAGGTATTACCAGCATTTGAAACAAGTGTCACTGAGCCATGTGCAACTTGCTTCCAAATCACAAGTCTGTGTGGCTTTGATGAAAACATGCTTGCTCCTGCCAAGGAGCTGCAGCATTTCTCCTTCTAGGTGCCAGAGGCTGTGGGAATGTAGGTTAGTCGGGAGAGAGTCTGCCAGATCTATTGGTGCTTCTACTATGACTTACTCGTGTTGGAATTGGGTTTTCATGAGGGTGTCACTGGGCCTGTGTTGGAGTGTGACCAGTCACACCATGGAGTGGGAGCTTCCCCTGCTCCTCTTTGAATATGATAATTAAGCGCTAGCCTGCTTCATATGGATGCTTCTACTGCCCTCCCCAAGCTTGGTTCAGTGATCACACTCTATCCTCTTTGTTCAAACTCCCCTCTAGAACCTAGGCACATAATCTAGGCTAATGTATCAATGCAGCGCTGGGGGAGTGCTACGTTGTCTGATGCTCTGTCCTTCTGCTGAGACATTAAGTTGAGGTACCATCTGCCTATTTAGGCAGGTAGAATTACAAGAAGTGTAGAGGCTTTCCCTCACTGTTCAAGCCAACATTTATCCCTCAGTCAAAACCAGCAAAGAGATTATCTGATCATTTATCTCATTGCCTGTTTGTGGCAGCTTGCACAAATTAGCTGCCACATTTGCTTGTAAAATAACGGAGATTATACTTCAAAAGTAATTCATTGATTGTGATGCCCTTTGGGACATCTGGAAGAAATGAAATATGCCACATAATACAAATGTTTCTTGTTTTCTCAAAATTGAAAGAAACTGAATGGGGTTTCCACCTAATTTCCTGTTCTGTCACATCCAGTTTTCAGGCACAAACCCCAATGGGTTAAGACTAGGGCAGAATTTTCCCAGAATTACACTAAGCGCGGTAGTGGGCGGGTAAAATGGAGTCCTACCTGCCGATGAAAATGGCAGGTTTTCATATCGTATCTTCCCGAGTCCATCTCATTATATATTCACTCCCGTGAAACACGCCGTTTCCATGGCGGGTGAGCTCTCATTCGCCCGCTCGCCATCACCCCGCTGTTGCATCACGCCAGCTGCCATCTTTAAAAGGCAGCTGCCAGCAAAGTGCTCATTGCCACCAGCTCACCACCACTGCCTGGGAGACATGGCCGCTTCAATGACAGGTCCCTCGCGTGACTGCTGGATGCCGTGGAGTCCCACCGGGATGTGCTCTACCCCCCTCTGGCCACAGGATGGGTAGCAATGTCACCAACCTGGCTTGGGAGGTGGTGGCAGTGATGGTCAGTGCGAATGCCCTGCAGAAAAGGACAGCCACCAGTGCCGCAAAAGGATGAATGATCTCCTCTGTTCCGCCAGGGTAAGTCGCTCTTTTCATCTCTCCCAACTCACACACTCACAAACCCATCACACATCCACAGGGCCCTCACTCACTGCCATAGCAAGGGACATCACACTTTCACACACACCGTCATTGTCCATTGTATTGGGCAGGGGCCACCGAGTTCTCTCATACTCTCTGTGCTCTCAGCACCTTTAAGGTGGGGCTGGCCCCCATTACACCAGCATTTGCGACCAGTGATGCTGTGCACCAGATCCTGAAGGGCTGAGGCGCTGAAGGTAGACACAGCATCAGATGTGTCTAAAGTTTCATGGCTGCATCTCTGAGATGGCCCTGATCATGGAGTGCAAGCAAGCTGCCCACAGCCAGGCAGGAGTCAGACATTCTCAGAGGTTATGTGAAGATCTATGGAGTGTCCTCACTGCATGTTGTCATCATCTGCCTGTGATCGAGCGATTAGTAGGGTGTCCACTGCATCTCCATGACTGGAGCATTCTCACAGAGGGTATTGGCGCTGCGATAAGCCACACTGGAGTCACAATTACGATGTGAGGATCTACGGGGACACCTCACTGACTGTCTTCATCATCCTCCACAAATCTGACAGCTATGAGGGCCTCCAAGTGCGCCTGCCTTGTCTAGCCAGTGCAAGGGCCTCGTCCCAGTCGTTGTCACCACCGAGGACCCCCTCACAACTCATCCCTGTCGGCGTCCTCCTCATTGGAGGAGACATGCAGCTCCTCCAT